>NW_022196898.1:12586530-12619170 GCF_008632895.1 Mastomys coucha
GTGGAGTTCAGGTGCTGACTGACAGAAGGGTGAGTCTTATGCAGTCATCGGCAGATTCAGAGTCAGGAATAATGGCTATCATTCTGAACCACTGGGGGGCTAAATATCTCTACATGAGTGTACTGGCTGGTTTTGTGTGTCAACTTGACACAAGCTGGAGTTATCACAGAAAGGAGCCTCCCTCGAGGAAATGCCTCCATGAGATCCAGCTGTAAGGCATTTTCTCAATTAGTGATCACAGTAGGAGGGCCCAGCCCATTGTGGGTGGTGCCATCCCTGGGCTTGTAGTACTGGGTTCTATAAGAAAGCAAGCTGAGCAAGCCAGGAGAAGCAAGCCAGTAAGAAACATACCTTTATGGCCTCTGCATCAGCTCCTGCTTCCTGACCTGCTTGAGTTCCAGTCCTGACTTCCTTTGGTGATGAACAGCCATGTGGAAGTATAAGCTGAACAAACCTTTTCCTCCTCAACTTGCCTCTTGGTCATGATGTTTGTGTAGGAATAAAAACCCTAACTAAGACAATAAGTGTGTGAGAGAATATACCAGAAAAATTCTCCTAAGAGTGAGCCAGCCACTCGTCAGTTTTTGTTTCAGTGAGTTTTAAGGTAGCTGACCAGGATAAATAACCAGTTTATTTACTTATTTCTTTACTACTGTTAAATGATAAAGGTATTTTTTTATATAAAGCCACTTTTAAAAACTAGTAAAATGTTGGCTCTATGTAGTAAGTATATTATGCAGAAATTTACTACTTAGATAACAGTGATTTTTTTTTTTTTTAACTGAATGAGAGTAATTACCTAAAAGACAGACAGGAAGCATCTGTCTTGGACATGGCTTTGCATCTAGATATCTAAACTAAGCTAAGTTCTCCAATCATCCAGTCTGGACAAAGACCGAAGGGGAGGTTCTCCAGCCGTGAATAGGAGGATGACAGTTTTACCGTTCTACATGGACGTGGAAAGGGCTGACTGATCTAAACTGGGTCCAGCAACTACCACAGCTTGTAGTCAGTGGCATTGGACTTGTCACTTAAAGGAATATTTAATGCACAATTTAAAAGTGTATCTGCTTCTGGCTTTTGTGATTCCTAAAACATATTCAAAGCATTGATGAAATGAAATTTCTTAGTTTTTATTTTTTTAATTTAGGTAAATCCTGGAAGATACAAATTCTAAAAATGAAGTAGAGGAAAGACTAACTATCATAGTTTATATTCGTCTCCTGGGAACTTTGTCCTTAAAGTCTATCAGGGACAAGCTAACAAGCAAAGCTTCCTGATGCTGCAGATGCAGAAGCTTGTCTGGCCGTAAATGAGGGCAGTCATGTACATATTCTTCGGACTTTTGTTTGTTTGGAAGGAACCTTGATCCCCATGCAACTATTATTCTTCAGTGCCTACCTAACTGTCCCACTCATAAAACATTAATTTCTTCAATTTCCCTGTCCAGAGAATGACTTTTGATATTGCCACTGGGTGATGATATTTATAGCTTTTGATTTCAACCAAAGAGCAAGATAGGAAGAAAGGAGAATAGCAGGGAGCCTCTATTCTCTACAAAGTTTTTGCTACAGATATTGAGATATTGTTTTTGCTTTCATGGTTTTTTTGTCTTGATCTCCCCCACTCCTTGTGTGTGTGTGTGTGTGTGTGTGTGTGTGTGTGTGTGTGTGTGTGTGTGTGTGTATGTGCGCGCGCGCATGCATGCGTGCTCGAGAGGGTGTGTATGTGAAATAGTAGTATTAGTGGTAGGGTGTGTACGCAGGCACATCCTGAATCCTAGGCTGTTAAGTTTATGTCTGAGATGTCCTGGCATTGTAAACATTTTCTGCCCTGCTAACAATTGACTTCTTTGTTTCTAGTAAACAAGATCTGTTAAAGATACAACCCTGTTTGATTGTAAGGTGCACTGTCCTGCTTTATTCCTTTGAGTATAATATGTGCGTTGATAGGTCTCATTTATATGTGAAAATCGTTTATATGCCTGGGTGTGGCAGCCTTGGGGCAGATTTGGAGATCTTCTTGCCACGGGAACTTACAGTGAACACAGACATGATCCTAACAATGGATTTGGTCAGAAAGTATATTTAGTTTTTAAAGATGGAACCTGTATGTGCTGTTTCTGGGTGGACAGTTTATCAAACTAAACTTCAAGGAAACAAAAAAACTATAAAGTTTTCCAAGGACAGTTACAAGGCAGAATGTTAACTGCTGAATAAAGAAAAGCACCAGAACTTTTGAACAAAATGTTTTGTTCTAAAATCCTCTACTATATTTGGACACAGGGAGTTTTCTTACAGCTCTTCTAAGTTTAAATACTTTTATTTGCTATTAAATGAGAGAATGTCATTGTTCCTAGAGTATACTAGAATCTATTGCAGGGGCATCTGTTTACCTCAGTTCAGTTGAGGTTTATCTGTGACGACAGGAGAGAGCAGAAAGAGATAGCTATAGCTAGATTTGGAATTTGGCAGGCAAGTAGAGCCAGGGGAGATAAGCATGCTGCAAGACATGATTTTAGCTAGCTAGGAGGAATCCAAGATGGGTAATTTGATATGTACAGGTGAGGGGACATGTGGAATCCATCAACAGGGAAAAGGTCACAGAGTCAATGAGTAGGAACTGGTGGTTAATTAATTTGGGGGGATGAGGATTTGAGTTGGTGAGCTAGAAAGATGGGTGCCAGGTAGAGCACAGAGCACAGTGTGTCTGTCTGCTGCTGGGATGAAGGAGAGGCCACATTTGATGGTAACGATAAGAGTAAGGTAGCTTACCTGTGGCCATTGGAGAAGTCAGAGCCCCGAGACCACAGCAAGAGAAGGGGCTATTCATGGAATGTAAAGAAGAAAGTAATAATTAACCCAATGAAAAGCTTCATAGCTTTATTTGCCACTGTTCTGTAACATTTATAATCAGCGAGACTTGCTCACATCCGGATCATTGATGCAATAAGCTTGGAGTCCCAATGAAGGATTAGAAGATTCTGAAGTCTGTAGAAAGCTTGTGATTGAGACAGAGACCAACAGTGTGAGCTGCAGAATCTAGGCCTTCTTGGGAGCAGAAGGTGATCATTTTGTAGAAGTGAACAGAGCCATTAGGGGATACAATATCTCTGGAGAGAACCAAGATTCTGTTAGAGGAAACTTACTTGATTATAAGGTAGAGGGAAGGTTCCTAAGAGGCTGAATTCTCTAAGGAAGGGCACTCCCAGAAGGGCACAGTGGAGGTGCTCAAGAGCCAGTTGTCCTGAGAGATTAGCCATCCTCACAGTGTGGAATGAAGAGCCCTGAGAGATTGGGATAAGGAAGGATGGGGACATAGCGGGATACAGCCACGTGGCTTCTGAAGTCAAGGCTGTATCAGGGAGGATGGACTGGGTACTTTGCCAGAGCAGGCAGGCCTCCTTGGGGGATCTGCTAAAGTTCAGTTTCTATAATTAGGGCTTTGGGGTTCCACTTGTGTCCTCTGCTATGGTCTTTTGTGGGTAGGGGGTGAAACCTGAGCTACCCAGAGCGTGGGCAGGCTTTTATAGTGTCCTCTTCGTTTTGTGGTGGAGGTGTGTGAAAAGCAGGCAGGTGCACCAATTACCAGGATTTGTGCAACCCTTACTGATTATACCAGTCACAGCACAGTGGCAAATAAAGCCCTACGAAACTCTTCATTGGGTTAATTATTCAACATTTCATCTTTCAACTATCTAACCTTTGTTTATTGTTCCCAAAATGGCAGTGTCAGTCTCACGGTGTTGCCTGCTAGATACTTGGATCTTCAGTAGAAATTTCTCATAGCTTTTTATACAAGAAATACCCACCTTTTGGGCTGGTGAGATGGCTTAGCAGGTAAGAGCACTGACTGCTCTTCTGAAGGTCCTGAGTTCAAATCCCAGCAACCACATGGTGGCTCACAACCACCCGTAATGAGATCTGACGCCCTCTTCTGGTGTGTCTGAAGACAGCTACAGTGTACTTACTTATAATAATAAATAAATTTTTTTTAAAAAAAAGAAATACCCACCTTTCATGTGTTGATTTTTAAGTCCATGTAAGAAATGACCAGTGCTTTCAAAAATACATTGCTCTTTTATCTGAGATGTATTTTAGTGTGCTATATACCTAATGTCAGTGCTTCTCTTAATTGATAGTCAGTAGATCAAAATCAGATTCCAATTCATGTTATCAAACAGGCCATTCTCTCCTCCCTCTCAGTATCCTGGCCACTTCTCCAGTAATGTGACTTGAACTCTGACAGTGTCACAGACACAGTCCTAGCTACTGAGTAATTAACCTATTCCCTCCCACCCCACCCTTTGTTTCAGTGAAGAAAGCTACAATGTCAACGATTACTCCTTAAGGGACCAGCTGTTGGTGGAATCTTGTGACAATGAAGAGCTTAATTCTTCTCCAGGGAAGAGCCCTTCCACGATGCTTTACTCAAGACAGAGCTCAGCCACTCACCTCTTTACCCTGACAGTCCTCAGCAATCATGCCAGTGAGAAGGTGGACATGCTGCTCGGTGCTGAGACCCAGTAAGTACACTGACAGGAGAAGGTTCATGACCTCCCTTTGCTTTGCCCACCTGCTCTTGCTCTCTACAAACCGTGGCTCCTATTCAGTTTTGTTGTTGTGTACCTACTGTGTGCTAAGCATAGTAGCTATGATCTCCTTAGTACCCCTAGGGAAGTGTCGTGCTATTTAGAGCTGTAACTCTTGATGGATGGATGGATGGATTTTAATTGAACAGTGTCATTGACAAGTGCATTTTATTTAAACACTGACATTTTCATAAACAAAAACGTTAGGATGAAGCCCTTTTTTATTCATCCCTTCAAGTTCATTTGGAATGTTCTGTTGCTTTAAAGCAATCTGTCCTAGGCTCTTTGTAGCTCTTGAGAAGCTACTTTTACTGCCAAAAGCTAGGACCTGGCCACTTAACATTTTACATGAACACACTGCAGTTGCTACAGTTCGCAGTCTTGAAGAATGGCCCATCCATTTAGGCAAAATGATTAAATAGTAGTTAGAGTCCAAGCAAACTTTGCTTTGCTCAGTATTGAATTTGAAGTAATTTCTGAATCACTTGCCTTCAGTCAGACAGAGCACAGGGACTCACAGAAACCTACTCGGCTCAGGAAAGCATATTATGATACTTCTTCCGGAGCATTTCTGAAGGCAGGCCAGGGATTCTGCTTGTGCCTGTGGCTTCACCACCACTTAGTGTGCTCACACTGGAGGAGGGGATTAGGGTTTTTGGTTTGCAAGTCCACTTTGATGATTGGGTTCATTTTGACCTTGCTGACCAAATTCTTTGGGAACAAGAAGTCTCTTGGATATTGTTATGGGCAGGAGCTGTGTTGGGTTAGGGAGTAGAGCAATGGAGGAAAAGGAGCTCCCTGTGTCTGTGTCCTCTCAGATTCCTGCCTGTTCCCTACCCTGGTCTGCCAGCATTCTCAGGTAGAATGATGAAAATGCATCAGCGGATAGTAGTGAATAGCAGCCCAACTATAGTGGAGTCTTTATGTAAATGTATATTCTT
The DNA here is from genome assembly GCF_008632895.1 of Mastomys coucha. Taxonomy (NCBI): domain Eukaryota; kingdom Metazoa; phylum Chordata; class Mammalia; order Rodentia; family Muridae; genus Mastomys; species Mastomys coucha. Next base: position 12,592,063 of record NW_022196898.1, read on the forward strand.
ACACAAGAGGTTTTTTTTTTTATGGGCTCACAATTCTTTCCCCGGAGCAGTATAAATGGCCTCTTGAGTTCCCAGCATTGCCTCCTGTGTCTGCCGCCTTGAAGAGGAAGGTGTCCTGTGGCTGTGTGCCTAGAAACCAGCACAGGATACAACCAGGGCCAGGCTTGGGGAAACCGTCTCTTCAACTCTAGATGGTCTTGGGTATCAGAGGCAGAAACAGATTTTTTTTTCTTTGTATGTAAAGCAACCTCTTTTAAAAATGGAATTAATAAGCTGGATTTTGTGCAACTTTAAGGAAAGCTTAAACTCTTTGGGGATTAGTACTTGTCTAGACATTCCAGAAAATTCAAAGTTGGAAACTCCCTCTTTGTAGTTAGAAAAGGAGAAAGTGCTATTTTTGCTTGTGATTTCGTCCTCTAGCCACAGTTTGTTCTTCATTCTGGCCTCACTGATGTATTGACAGAGTTTTCCTGACTGCCTCAGACATCATTTATGAAATCTCTATTACTTGTTTTTTAGGTATTCCAAGTCAGTGTCCTGCTCTCTTATATAAAGGGTAGATCCTTTCCCAGGACTGTAGAATCTGTTCTTCCCTCTTGCTTCTAAACCAGACATGTTCTCAGAATCTTTAGTTATGTCACCCATAGACCCATGAATATGACTCATATTTGTAGTCCTTTCATTAATAGCAAGAGAACATTCCAGAAGGGATGAGGGGGGCGGGGAGCAGAAGTCTCTGGGAACAGAAGGAGGGACTGTCATTCTTCTCTCTGTCCTCCTCTGCCTTCAGTTACAGCTGAGAAGTTAATAAATAGACTGGGCTGGAAAGGTCACTCAGTGGTTAGAGCACTTGCTCTAACAGCAGTGGCCAAGGACCTGGGTTCACTTTCTAGCACTTACCTGGTGGTTTACACCTGTCTGTAATTCCGATGCCAGGGAATCTAGAGTGCCCTCTTCTGGTGTCTGTGGATACCAGACATTTTTGCAGTGCATTCATACAAATGGGCAAAGCATTTATACACTTAATGTAAAAATAATAATTCTTAAATAAATGGACAGATGCTGGCGAGATACAAAATAACACTGGTAGAGGAAGAAAAGGACACCAAAATACACTCATTCTCGAAGAAAATTGGTTGTTTAAATGTCTAGGAAATTATTACATGCTATAAATATACATCTGTAGTTTAGTTCTTGCTTTTCTGTTTTTGTTTTGTTTTAAACTTAAGCCTGGAAACATAAAAGCTGAACAAACTAATAACACGTTATGATCTCTTTAAATCAACTTAAGATATGCTTACCCCACAACCAGTTATCATTTCTCTACAGTATGGGCTATCTGGTTTTGAACAATCCGTTCTAGTCAATGTAAGGCGTGCTCTTTGCATCTAAGATTTGTGAAATATGCAGTTGTGTTCTTGGTTTTCAATATGTGCTTTTGTGTACAGGTCTGTACATGTAAGTGCACATGTAAGTATACATAACTGTGCAACACACAAAAGCCAAAAGAGAGCTTCAGTGTCCTTTTCAGTCACTTCCTTTCTGTCTCTCTGACTCAGCTTCTTCTTGAACTGGAGCTTATGTCTCAGGCCCCTACCTCTGTACCCTATTGGAGCTGGAGTAATCGTATTTGCCAGAATGTCTAACTTGTTACAAGGGTACCTAAACATAGGCCGCAAGAGGCAACCTACTACTGTTGTTTAGCTAAATTGACACAAGTCAAACTGTTGTCTAAACATGTTTATGCCCATAGACAAATGCTACTTTCAGCCTTAATCAGAGAAGCTTCTCTTTTAGTACATACGTGTGAATTCAGAGATGGTTGGCTGCTACAGGAAGGGACAGTTTAGTGGGTAGCCCTAAATGGGACACTTATACCACCCCTTTAAGGCTCAGAAGATACTGAAGGAGATGATGGGGAAGTAGAAGAGCTACAGATTGCATCTTCTAGGCACGATATGGCCATTGAAATCATGCACTCATAGCAACTGAGTTGCCATTACTGGGCAAGGCTGAATCTGTCAACAGTCATGGACAGAAAGGTGGCTAACAAGGCACTGCCCATCTCTGCTGAACTATTGGCCACTGATGGTTTTGGATGAGAGCTACTGGTCAACCTGTCAGGATCCATTGGATGTTCCATGCTCATAGTCACTCATGTGGCCCTAATTAAATACAGTGGGTTAGAAAACCAAACAAAACATGTGAATGTGGGAAAGCCATGTGTAGAGAGGAGGGGGTGAAGAGATCAAGAGAGAGAAAGGAGCCTGAGAGGGCAAGAATACTCAGAATTCAGTATGTTCACATATGGATTGTCAAACAAATTTTACTAATTAAGAAGTATATTTTTGTTTTGTTTTGTTTTGAGACAGAGTTTCTCTGTATAGCGCTGGCTGCCCTGGAACTCACTCTGTAGACCAGGCTGGCCTTGAACTCAGAAATCCATCTGCCTCTGCCTCCCAAGTGCTAGGATTAAAGGTGTGTGCCACCACTGCCCTGAAAAAAGTACATATTTTAGAAGGGTGACAGAGACTAACAAAGAGCAACATTTCCTTAAATATGGCTACTATTCTATCTTTCCTTGGATATAGAAAAACTAATTATTCTTTTTGTATCAATCTAAAAATATGTTTTGAAAATCTGTTATATACAAAGAGGGAGAAAGACATGAACAGATCCAAGACTAGAGATTAGCAGTCAACAGTGCAGGGTGAGAAAAAATGTTTAGAATTCTGTCCATGTGGTTCAAAAGATAAACTCAGGAAGGAGATAGTGAGAAGGGAAATTAAGGAAAGATGAAACATACTGCTGTACATTCAAATCCAGGAATGTAGAACAAACTTCATTTTCCTAACTTAATTGTTAATGGAGCATATTAATCCAATAATACATAAATAGGAGGAAACTGCCAGGCAGTGGTGCTCATGCTTTTAATCCCAGCAGAAGGCAAAGAAGGCAGATCTCTGAGTTCAAGGCCTACAAAGTGAGTTCCAGGATACTCAGGGGTGCACAGAGAAAAACTGTCTCAAAACAAACAAGAAAGAGGAGAGGAGAGGAGAGGAGAGGAGAGGAGAGGAGAGGAGAGGAGAGGAGAGGAGAAGAAAGGAGAGGAGAGGACAGGAGAGGACAGGAGAGGAGAGGAAAACAGAACCATAATTGTGGGCACTTAGATGACTTAGTGGTCAGAGTGACTGCTCTGCTAACATGGAATCATGGGGTTTTGATTAGGCTCATAGTATAAGTCATGAATTTTCTCTTGTGGAACAAGTCCTGAATCCAGGCAAAGAACATTGGTTGCCCCTGTAATGGTTTTGCCACTATTACAGCAGTGAGTACATCTTGCCTGGTGGTTGGTATTAGTTCTCAAGGTTCACAGTTGGCGCCGTTCTCTCCCAGCAGCCCGCAGAGCACTGTTTAACATTATGAGAGCTAGCCAGCAGCGAAGAAGCTTTCTGCTTTGTTCTGCCTTTGTTTCCCTATATTTTGCAATCCTGATACATTGTCGATCTGTGTTTCTGCCTTGCTGCTTGGGTGTTAGATATACTGCTCAGGGAAGGGGAACACAGTCTAAGATAGAGGTCCCAGTCTGTTCTTCTGGGCAAGAAATCTGGGACAGATACTATGCTTCTTAAACTCCTGTGTACCCAAAGCTGCTGTGAACCTCAAGAAGTTGGGAAAGGGCCCACTACCCACACTGAGCCCAGGTTGGGGCAGAATTTGACTCAGTTCTGAATGAGTGCCAAAAGTATGGAGGGACGGGAAGAGATGCCTTCTTTGGGATATAGGCGTGTTTGTTTACAACAAAGGATTACCCCCACCCCCACCCCCAACCCACCCTACCCCTGCTGCAATTCTTGATGAAGGAGATGGTCTTTGCTTGTCCAAACTGCTTTATTTACGATGGATGGGGATGCACATGTCTTACTCAGGGTGAACCAGAGATTAAATACCTTTTGCATGATGGGGATGCCCAGGAAAGGGAGCTCATCGACTAAATTCTCTGAGCCTATCTAGATACCTCATTAGCATGGAGAACTCTTTTATGCTACATGACTGGTTGTCGGGGTCCTCTTAGTATCGTGGTGTGGTCACATCCAAGACAGGTGGTCTGGCCGGGAACTGATTCTAATGTCTACCATTCTCAATTATGAGATTTACCTGGTTCTCCTGGTTTTCAACTTTTGTTCGTAAGAACCCCGCTGACTATTCTGTAGGATGGACATCTAGTCGCGTACATGGTGTTATGTTTGCCTGTCACGGACCTTAAGTCACTCTACTGCTAACTAGACAATAGTCTGAAAAAGACAAATCTTAATCTTCTTAAGAAGACAAGGGGAGAATGTTTTACGGTTATCTCTTTTCCTTCTGGGCTTTTCAAGAAGAATGTGGGAGATGGGGAGTCCCCTTTGTGTGCCTTCATTAAAATGAGGCACGGACAGCTGCAGTTCCCACAGGCAACAGGCCGTGTAGCCAGTGCTATCCTTGGCTTCCTGCATTTGCAGTAGATGTTGCCCCTTTGGGGCCAATGTATGTGGGGCTGAGATATCTCCTATGTGATCAGTGAGGGGGTAAGCTCTCTTCACCCATACATGGAACTGTAGATTTTAGGATAGAGCTATCATAAAAGAGAGTCAGAGGTCCTTTCTTGCATTTCTTTTGCAGAGAAGCTGGGAGCCTAATGAATGTGACTGTGCTGTCAGCCACCCAGACCCGGTCCTGGGCTCTGACAAAGAGGCATTGTGGACAGGGAGCTTTGCCCTCTTCCGGCTTCACTTAATGATTTAATTACGACAGGAAGTATAAGGATGGGGTGGAATTATAAGTGGGATCTCAGAGTCAATCATATTCTTTCTTCCTTTAGGAACATCACAATATAAAGTAGATAGTCTATATGGGAAAATGTAGTTCAGGTTGCAATTTTTCTTTTCTTTTTCCCTTTTTGAATCTAGATTCTTGCTGTTCCCTTTCTTCTGAGTCAAATTATAGCCACCTTTTGTAAAAGTACCTTTCATAAACGAACAAGATAATTTAAGGAGAAATGGGCAGAACATTGTTTTAAAGATTTATAGTTATTTTTATGGTATGTGCATTGGCGTTTTGCCTACATGTTTGTAAAGTGCCAGCTCCCTTGGTACTGGAGTTACAGTTGGGAGCTGCTATATCGGTGCTGGGGATTGAACCTGCATTGTCCAGAAGAACAGCCAGTGCTCTTAACCACTGAGCCATCTCTTTGGCCCCCAGAGACCAAATATCTAAAACAGCACAAAATAATGCCACATGCCCTTCTTGGGCAGGGGACCAAAATAAAGAAGCCTTCATTTGATACTCTGAACAGGTGATACTAAAGTGAGCACTGATGTTTCACATGAAGCATATTAACGTCACCAGTTATTATTAACAGTAGTATTACATATTAATAGTACCAGCCCCGACTTTCCGGGGGTGAAGGATGACAGAACTACAAGACTGATTAATGACTCTTGTTTTCTCAATGACCACCTCTGTTCTAAAAATGTTGGAAAAATTAACTGCCCTCAGTACTTATTTTTGAGACAAGGTTCGCTGTGAAGCTCATGCTAGCTGAGGTGATCCTCGGCCTCCTAAGTGCTGGGATCGCCAGCAGTGCTGAGGCTGCGGTGTGTGCTGTGGTGTAGAGCTTTCCTTTTTAATACTTATCTAGCCCTTAGCAGATGCGGTGAGAAACTGGATTTCTGTGTCTGCAACCTGTCGGCAGGCAAGTTTAAACCCGCCATGCATGCGACTCAGCTAAAGGCTAGGACCAAGGGGCTCAGCTGCTAACTCCCCATTGAGGAGACTGCCAAGGCATCTTCTAGTGCCATGCATACAGGGCTGGGTGGTTGTGGAAAGGCCATTGGTCGTTTCTCCTCTGTGGTCACGTGTGGTTTAAGGAGCATCTTTCCCAGCACGCATCACACTGTACACTGCTTGGGGCTTGAACATGTTTTATTCTGCCTGTCTGCCCCATCAGATTAAGAGCTATGAACAGCAGAGAACCCCAGCCTAGTGTAGGGCACTCCCTAAAGGTTGCTTGAAGGAAGGATTCCTTGCATCTTGGAATTTGATACCCCACAGGTTATCAGGGCAAAGGGAAAAGTCTGAACTGCATGCAGGGTAGGTTGCAAATGTCTTTGTTTCATATGGTAAGTGGGGCGAGTAGATGAGAGTGAGCCATGGACCTTAATAATGGCTTTCCTGTCTTTAGGCTTCTGTCTTTAGCAAGTGCTCAGCTCCTGCTTTAGAGACACACTTCTTCCAGTTTTCTGGTGGGGCCAGCTCCTTGGCAAGGCATGTAGAAGCCCCAGGGGAACTGGTGTGGTTTGACAGCTTCTTAAGAGGGGGCGGTACTGACTCAATTGAAATGTTTTCAAGAAACAGCTCCATTCAGCAAAGGCAACAACAAGTGTGTTGTTCTGTTCTCTAGAGTCCCAGCAAGGGGCCACACTGTCTACAGGATGCCATTAGTACCCAGACAGCATGGCACAGGAGTGAATGAGTTCATCTGGACTGCTCAGCCTCAGTGGCAGGGGGCAGCTGCTGGAGCTTGAAACTGGTCTTGTCTGCAAAGTCCTGTGTGAGAGATTCCATTCCAAAGTGCTCCGGGAAAGCAGCAGTTTGGGCGGGTGGGATAAGACGTGGGGTAAAGGCCTGGCCTGCTTTTGTTATCGCACAGAGAGACACAGATACTGAGCTGCGGAGACTACTCTTGGTGAACCACTCACCTGCTAGATCTTAGTTTTCAGTTGCCATTGCACTTTGGAAATTCCAGTGCAGCCTGAGGCATCATAAGGATCGTTCCCCATCCAACAGCACAATTTAAAGTGTTCATTTGGAAACTGATTTAAAGGAAGCTTTATGTTACTTATTCCTTACAAAACCAAGATAGAGCCCTTTGCTCTGTATTAGAAAAGTTTTAGAAGCAAGATGGTTATCATCAGTTTCTAGTAGCTGTATGTGCTATTACCCGTAGCCTCAATTTTGTCAGTCTCTGAATGTGGATGTGGGCATGCGCGTGGGTATGCGCATGCGCATGCGAGGGTGCGTGGGTCAGAGGACTATCCCAGGTGACTGAGCTTCATTGCCACTGTATATATTAGGCTCTGTGGCCCCAAAGATCCCTGAGATTCTCTCCGTGCCTCCCATGGCCATCTAAGAGCGTTGGGATTGCAGGTACCCATACTGCAGCATCCAGCTTTTTACATGGGCTCTGGGGATCCACGCTCATGCCTGGCAGAGCTATGCGCGTTGAACAATCTCAACCCTCTCTTTGCATTCTTCTTCTTTTTTTTTTTTTAAATTATTTGAGTATACATGTTGCATCCTAATTGCATTACCTATTTTACTTTTAAACATATATCAGTTTACTTATATTTGGCTTTTTAAGTCAACCTCATTATATTACAAAGAGTGACCTTTACCTTTGTGGCAGTCTGCCTGCCTGTCGGAGTTTATGGTCTGGAAATAGTAGCAGACAACTTATAAATGATCAAGGTTCAGCTTGTGATTATTAATACGATTCTCTCGTAAGCAGGTGTTTACTGAGCACCTGTTATACTAGGCACATTAAGATAATCTAATTATCTAGGCACATATCTGTGTGGATGTGTGATGTGAGTGTGGGCGTTAGAAGAGGCCAGAGGCATCGGATCCCCTGGAGCTGGAGTAATAGGCAATTGTAAGCCACCTGTGTGGGTGCTAGTAACTGAACTTGAGTCCTCCACAATAGCAAGTGCACGTCTGAGCCTTCTCAGCAGCCCCAAATGGCTGGGTTTCTAAGAGGCACTTAGTGAATAGACAAAGCCTGCAGAAAAGAAAGGGAAGCAGAGAGATCTCAGAGGAAAAGCATGAGCTGATGCGCTCTGTCGCAGGTCCTTATGTGGGCTGCCCTGCTTGGTATGGCAGAGGAGTACATGTCCAGAACCGAAAGTAGGTTGCTAGGTATTGGGAGAATAACAACAACAACAACAAAAAGGTCTTCAAGTATTTGGGGATGAAGAGGCCTGTCCAGAAGGTGCATTGGTATAGTGAATTGGCTTAATTTGCTTACCTCCAAAATGCTAGTCTCATCCCACAGATGGCATTTTTGGAAGATTTTGTAGAGAACTAAAATGGTATATAGTATGGTATATATATGTAGTTTGATTTAATTAATTGCAATTCTAATGCTTGCTTTTCTAAATACACGGGACGCTGATGTGGTGGAACAGTACTGTGCTTGCCCAGGACTAGTGGTAGTAGTCACGGTTAAGTTTTTGTTTCACACAGCTGTAACAGCATATTAAAATACTTTGGCTATATTTTTTTTCTAACTATACTTGTGAAAATATTTTAAAGCATTTGAGAATAGCCTACATATTTCAAAATTTCTATTTCAATACAGTTCACACATAGAAAAGGGATTTCTCGTCTTCTTTACCAATATGGTTGAGTATGTGTGGGAGGGAAAGGCTTGCCATAAGAGGGAAATTGGTCCTTTGAACTGTTAAACATCAGATGAGTGTGCTAAATATCTGATTCAATTGCTAATCAGTTCTTCAATAAGTGTCCAACTGTTATATGAGAAGTCCTCTCTACCCAATAACTAGCCACATTTATATTTGTTTGACAATGATAACTTCTCTTTTTAAAAATCACTCTTGCCCGTTTCCAAGGCCAGTCCCCTACAGTCTGTGTGATCCCTTATGTTTTGGAAATAGGTTAGCAGTGGTTGTCTAGAATAAACTACTTTCGGTGTCTAGAGGAGTAATCTGAATTGCATCTGCTCTCTGTGTTTAGGAGTGAGCGAGCCCGCTGGATCACAGCCCTGGGACACAGCAGTGGGAAGCAGCCACCAGACAGAACCAGTAAGTTTCCAGGAACACGAAAGGGTTCTGCCCTCTGCTGGCCAGCATGGTTACTGACTGGTTACACTATCTTCATCTCTGCCTACTCTAAAAGGTTCCTTCCAGTACAACTGTTAGTTCCTCAGATGTCAGCTGCTAAACATGAGAAATCGCTGCTTAGTTTTCCTGGGCTTGTTTCTCCATCTGTGAGGCAGAGTTATTGGGTTCACCGCGTGTTATCAGGAGGACAAAGGTCAATTATAGAGGATGAAAGTCTTCCTTGAACCATAAAATGCTTACAGCTAGTGGTTAGTAATGGGCTTGAATAGAAACGGAAAAGTGTTTGATTTTTATTGCTTTGAGAAAAAGACTTGCTATGCACCTCTGACTGGCCTGGGTTTCACACTAGTCCAGATCAGCTTTGAACTCTAGTTTTTGCCTCGGCTTCTTCACAAAAGGTGGTGTGAGCTACCATATCTGGTTACAAGTTTTTGGTCTAAAGGAAATCACATTTTTCATGATCCTTTTTAGTGTAAGTGGTAACGTCAAGAAAATGTACTTTATTCTTCAGGTGTCATAGTATGCACATTCTTTAACTGTGACACTATATTTCTGGATGACAGAAGGATGAGGCTTGCAAAGGTGGTTTTCTGGAGCTCTTTCATGATCACAGCCTTTAGAGTCAAAGCAAAAGTAGTTGGTTTGACATCAAATTTTCTACTAAAAACAAATAATGAAGCCATGTCCATCAATTCTGCTGAGGTTATGTTTTTGAAAATCAGCATTTGGGAGCACTGTGAATTCGTCTGGCCATTGGCTGGAGCCCTCACTTTTTTCTAAGCTTTGCCACAGCCTTTATATCTGGTTGCTGATAGGATAGGGTCACTGTAGATAGAGCCCCGGGCATTGCAGATGATATCAGTTACACAACTGGCCGGCCACTTCCTCTCCCACCTCCATCTCGCCAAGTGTAATACAATGAATGACTTCTGGTCCCGGCTACTGTCCAGCATCTTAAGAGTCCTCCTGAACCCAACATTTAAAACCAGGCACGAGGAGGCTTCTTTAATTTCCCTTAGGAGCCCAGCTCAGAACGCCACTGCCAGCCCTGAAATCAGAGCCCAGTGAGGGAATGAGTACTGCTGCTTTGTAGAAGTCTTGTTTCTCAGCCCCTGGAAAGCTTAGAATGTCCCTTTTCCTCCACAGCACTGACCCAGGTGGAAATCATTAGGTCTTTTACTGCCAAACAGCCAGATGAACTTTCCCTGCAGGTGGCAGACGTGGTCCTCATTTATCAGCGTGTTGGCGACGGTGAGTAGGATTGTTCTCATGGGAACTGGTAGACGGGTGCTCACAGAGCCTCCAGTCCAAAGAGTTTCATTTTGTCGGGAACACCTGTATTCCACATCCTGACACAGCAATGCTTCAGCTCCTGTGTTCCAAGGCAGCCTCGACTTTCCTTTTGTTCTTAAGCCCAGTTCCTGACAATTCATGGCCCAACTCAGAAGCTTCTCAGAGCCCTACAGATTTAGAGGGGATGCGTTTCAACACCCCTAGCCTGCCCCTGTGTTCTTTTTCTCTCCATGTTTACTTCTGAAACACACACTCAGCTAGCAGAGGCTCCTTTCCTTCCCAGCCCTGCAGTCCCTAACTCTTAACCCTCCAGAAGCTTTTGTGCCCTGCCCCCTTACTTGAAAAGGGGGTCGGCCTTTCCTGTGGCTCCTGCCCAAAGGATTCCCTTCCTGAGCTCAGGCAGCTCTTCCTTAGCCGCCTCCCTCAGAACTTTTCCTCATGCTCAGTCTCTGGTGTGTCACTCATTCTCTTGCAACCTTGTCCTATTTCACATTAAGCATTTTGACCTTAGCAGGCAACTTTTGCACTGACGTTTCTTCTTGACTATTGTCCATGGTATCCAACCCACAGAAGAAAGCATCTCCTCTTCAAAGTAAGTTGGCACGGAACGATACTGCTAGCATTCCTTGTCTAATCAGCTTGTTTTTTCCTTGCAGGCTGGTATGAAGGGGAACGACTTCGAGATGGAGAGCGAGGCTGGTTTCCAATGGAATGTGCAAAGGAGATAACATGTCAAGCTACTATTGATAAGAATGTGGAGAGGATGGGACGCTTGCTAGGACTGGAAACCAATGTGTAACCTCTTAGATGGCCAATAGAACGGGGACTAATTTTGCCATATTACAATGTGCTTAGTTAAAAAGATGGAAACACTTGCCTATAAGCTTGCCAAATCATTCTGCACTTTGGAAGAACAGCTACCAGAGGCAGTTAGTCCACCAAGCTCAGCTTTCGGATAATGATGCTCCTGAAAAACCACTGCGTCCGGGGATGACAAGTCTTGGCTTCCGCCACTTCCACTGTTTTCTAAGATGCTGTATCTTGGCCTCTCTGCCCCTACTTCACTCAGAACGTTGCTCTTCCCCAAGAGTTTCTCCTTTGTATGGTTTCACAGCATCAGCAAGTTTGTCTTTGAGAGTGTCCATTTTGTAAATACTTTTTGTGTCTTAGCCTAATGCTGTTCATTCCAAAAGGAACTAATAATAGTTCAGTAGGTGAGCTGTCGTGTTTTGTAAACCCCTTTCTACGAAAGGGAAATTGACACTTGAACTCTGCCACCATTTTCCTTATTAGAAGGAAGGTGAGGCACCACCCAGTGAGGATTTTTAAAATTCCATCTCATTCAATATTGTTCTTAGCTAACTATATATAGCACAACAACCCTAAACTACTAAATTGACATGGGATTTACAGCTCACAGATGTGAGAACATCCTGAAGACAGGATATTGCGGGTCAGCTGCTAAAGAGCGGGCATAAGATTGCTCTGCCTTTAGGAACACATGGTTCCTGACAATTCTACTTGTTTTCAATTGAAAATGGCTGGAACATACATTGACAATCTTCAGAAAGAGAAAATTAAGCTTAGACAGTATCAAGACACCAACAAGTTACTTGCTTGAAATATTCTGATGTTAGCAGGAATTCATTGCATTAAATACCTGGTAGAGAGGTTTGGAGTCTCTCTAAGCTGTGAGTTCCAAAAAGACATTGTTTTCCCACTAGGACAAGGAGAGACAATGTATTATACTACAGTTTATTAAAAGGTCATGAAGGTTTAAAAAACTGACATGGGAAATATTTTCATTGGTAGATATAACCCCTGTATATAGACATTATCAGCTTGCTCAGATCTTTGTCCCATGTCCCTGCCCCTGTCTAAACAGCACCGAAACCCTAAGATTCCAGAAGCCCAGTGCGTAGGTGTGCTTGGCTCATACCCTGAAACCTAACCACCTCAGCAGTAAACCAGAGTAGGGCTCCCAGGCACTTCTCACAGTTGGGTTGCCTTCCTTTTGCCCATGTATATATTCCTTGCAAAAGACATTCCAGGCCCCGAGTCTTTGGAGGTTATGAGTAAGTATGTGAATGAAGCATTAGGAGTAGCCCACAGTAAGAGATGTCCCAGGATTATAAAACAGGAAATCTGTCTCCTCTTCAATAATGTCACACAATTTTTAGAAGAAGTGCTAACAAGTTGTAGTTTAATGTCATGTTTTACTTAAGGCAGAAGGTGTTGCTTGAAAGAGGAGTCATTTTGTATTATTTTTTGCTAATACTCATTTGGAGCTATAAAATAATACTATGAATCCTGTGAATTAATTTATACGTGTTAAACAGTGTGGAAATATATGCATCCTTTAAGTCAAGCAGCTGAACACTGTTATTAAAGTGTTCTTGTATAGCAGGTATTTAACGGTCACAGCGTTTCACTTCAACTGTGATGGTTTTTAACATTTTTTATGCCTATGAAATGTACAGTGTGACTTCACTCCTGCAAAAACAGAAATGTTACTTTTGTTCCAATAAATTGAAACTGCTTGTATACTTTCAACAAAGCTTGTGAATTTATAAAGACTTTATATATACTTGTCTTTCTGTGCTGGTGTGATTTGATTTACTCATCATATGAAGTTTATGGCTTGGGGGATTTGTAGTTAAATAAAAGCTATACTGAAGTTACCTATAGCTAGCCTATAGGTATACCTATATTATAGAAGGGTCATCTTGTCTCGGCTATGTGTTGTCATCAGCTAATTGGGTCCTACTGCTTACGTGCTTATACGATTTCATCACCTAGTAAACCATGGTATAAGAAAAAACCCAGCTGGGCAGTGGTGGCGCATGTCTTTAATCCCAGCACTTGGGAGGCAGAGGCAGGTGGATTTTTGAGTTTGAGGCCAGCCTGGTCTACAGAGTGAGTTCCATGACAGCCAGGGCCACACAGAGAAACCCTGTCTAGAAAACCAAACCAAACCAAACCAAACAAAACAAAACAAAAACAAAAGAAAAAACCCAAACCCTTCTATATCAGTACGTCAGTTTCCCATTACTGTATAAGATTGCCACAGAATGAGTGACTGGAAGCAATACTCGCTCAATGTCTGTGTAGAATCTTACATTTGAAAAGTCAGAAGTTCCAGGTGCATGGCTGCAAGTGTTACATTATCCTTCAATTGTCAAAGGCAGCAATAGAATGCTTATTTCTAGTAATTGGAATTTAACTCCCCGTTCATGCTGTCTGAGGGAGAAAATGACCCTTTAAAGACTCATGATTAAATTAGGCTCATGGAATAATTTCCTCAATGACTAACTAAAGATTAGCTTATTTATTTTAAGTAGGTTAATGAATGTCCTTGGTTAGGTCTATACATTTCCTTGGCTGTGCAACATAAAATAATACAACAGGGAGGTGGAGGTTAGCAGAGCTATCTTAGAATTCTGCTTTCAGCAGTTACCATACAACCTTAAAATGCTAGAAACTTCCAACTTTACTATAGCTAAAGAACATCCTGTGACAGCAAATACCCTTCAGATCTTTCTGTACCACAAATTGGCGGTCCAACACACCTTTGTTACCTTTCTCCTCAAGCTTGCCTGGCATGAAGAGTGATGGATGGGTAACAGCATTTCTAGTAAGTAGCAGAATGCATTATCCTGTGCTCCCTTTGTCCAGAGCACTGGAATGCCACAGAAAAGCTGAGCCCCTTTGATTTGCAGTTTAAGAACACAGGTCAGAGTATAGTATGTGCCATAGTAACTTCTGTGCACTGAGTCCCTCAGGAGCTTACTCTGGGATGAGAATATGGGCCTGAAAGACAAGGTTTGTTTAATGGACTCGTTATTAACATTAGCAGAGGAAAACCAAAACCTCATTGGTGCAAACGAACACCACCTGAACTCAGTTATTTCTATAAGCAAATGGCCATAGGGCCAGCAGACTCAGAGACAAGACTGACACAAATAACCAACCCAGAGACACTGAATCCTAAATCAAGCAGGTTACAGAAATATTCATGAATGCTATTTGTAGAGGTAATGCCACACTGTAAAATGGATTAGAGATCTGGTAACTATAGAAATTTAAATAAAATTAAACTACTCTCCCCCACCCCCAAGACAGGGTTTCTCTGTGTAGCCCTGGCTGTCCTGGAACTCACTCTGTAGATCAGATTGTCCTTGAACTCAGAAATCCACCTGCCTCTGCCTCGCAAGGGCTGGCACCACCACTGCCTGGCTTTAAATGAAATTTAAACTACTAGAAATTATACAGTTAGCCATGGGATTAGGCAGTTAAACAAGATCCCAAGGGAATTGGAAGAGAAGCTAGAGGAAACAATAAAAAATGACAGAGGAAGTAACCATGGAGATTATAAGTATTTAAATGGAGTCCTAGAAGAGGGGCAAAGGAAGGGAATATTGCCAGAGGAGATGAATGAGGTGGTCCAAACAGTAAGCTATACTATGAAGGGCAAAGGGGTTCCTTACAGCTGAGTTCATTTCCTGTAGATGAAGAAACTGGATACTCCGCATCTACATGTATATCGGCACTAAACAAATGAACCTTAAGATAAAAGATCTGAATAAAGAGAATGCCTGCATGCTAATGAAGGTTAAATTTATGCCTCCAAGTGGATATCTGCATTAACTTAGACCCAAATGTAAAACTCGAAGCTTTTTACTTCTTCAGATATCATAGAAGAAACGTTAGGCAACCTTGGTTTTGGTGATAAGGACAACATCAAAGGTAAAATCAACAGAAGAAAACTTGGTAAACTTAGCTTTATTAGAGTTTCTCTAAAAAGCCTCAGAAAGTTTTACAAGTATATCACTGATAAAGGAAATGACTCCTAATGGTACTCTGCTATACTCATAGATCACTGCCTTCTTCATCCATCATCAGGGAAGTTTCCTCCTGCAGCACATGGGAACAAAGAGAGAGAACCACAGCCAGATGTTATACAGACAGTGAGACCTTGGAACACTCAGTCCTAAGTGGGATATCTCCTTCCCTCAGAGCTCAGGGAACCCCACCAAAGAAAAGGCAGAAAGTAAGAGCCAGAAGGGATGGAGGACACCAAGGAAACTGTAAAGTCCAGCCAACTCTGTTTTTGAGAAACCCCATTTTGTGAGAGACCATTTCCAGGAAGAAAATCTGGAAACCACTTAAGCAAACATCCTATGGCAACCCACTCCCCTTAGCAACAGCCAGTCAGGCTACGATAGCCAGACCAAGGTACATAACCTAAGACATCCTGCAGACAATAGATAACCTGAGCATCTTGTTTGTGGTTCCTGCAGATTACACCAGAAATGCAGTGTTTAAAATAAGAACTTGCTGACCCATATGGAAATACCCCAATAAAAAGCCTGAACCCCTAGACTCAGGGCTCACTCTGACCCACTGCAACAGGGATGGTGGGAGACCTTGCTCTAGAGCTCATAATAAGACCCTTATGTGTTTTACACAAGAATTGGCTCCTTGGTCGTCTTTGGATACCTGCACCTTGGGCATAACAGAAACAAGGCCCTCAAAATCAACATAAAGCTCATATAAACTCAGGGACTGAAGGAGCAAGTTCGAGGTCTATACTAGGTAGATCATTTACATAGATAAAGGTCCAGTTTAGTGTTTTGATGGAATTTCTGAGAGTGTGAATGAGTGAGTGGGTCTCTGATTCTTGTTCTTTTCTTCTGTTGGTTTGTCTTGTCTAACTTTCACGTGATAGTTTTTAAGCTTATATTGTTACATTTTTTAATGAATGAGTCACTAAGACAGAGGTTTACAACTAAACTGTCTCTTATACCTGCTGGCAGAGGGAAAATTCAGTTTTCTCCAATGGAATGATACCAGATGTATCAACCACTCCAGAACAGGCCTCATGTTCAGGAATACTTGACCAACATGGACTCCACAGTTTGTGTGTGTTTATTTGGTTAGTTTGGTGTTTTCACTTTTTGGGGGGGAGGGGGAGTATTCTTGGTTTTAGAGGTTGGTTCCTTGTTGTCGTCCTGGGTTTTTGGTTTTGTTTTGTTTTGTTTTGTTTTTTTTGAGAAAGAACTTAAAAGTTGGGTGGGCAGGAAGGGGGAGAAGATCTGGAAGGATTTGAGGGAGGTGAAGAATATGATCAAAGTATATTTAAAGTTAAAAATTGTTTTAATGAATAAAAATATGAGTTGTTCATTCCAATTTGTACTAGAAACTCTTAAATTTTAACTCAAAGTCCAGGAATGACTTCAATTTTAAACAATAGCAATGATCTGGATAGCTCACCAGAGTACACATAGAACACACAAACCTAGGGGGAAGAAGGAACTCTTGGATGTCAACCAAATATTCTCAAGTACACTCAAATAGCTAAAAGGGGCCAGCATGGTTAGCACAGCTATGTAGTTCTATAATCCCAATCTCAACACTGGAGAGGCAGACCTCTCAGTTCCAAGTCAGCCAGGTCTATATAATGAGACCCTGCCAACATAAGAACTAAACAAAATACTGAAAAGTAAGACCCTAATAACCCAAGACACTCATGAGGAAACTGAAACAGGTCATCTTACTGCTAGGTGAAATGCAATAAGGCCTTGGGAAGGCAGTCTGTCAGTTTCTGCCACATAATCCCTACCACAATCACCGGCCTTGCTTGGGTTTATCCAAGTGAGTTAACAACAGGACCACACATAAAATGTGCATACATGTTTACAGCAGCTGTTTTCATGATCACCTAAACTTGGAGGCAACAAGGATGGTCTTCAGTAAGTGAATGGATAAACTATGCATCCGTCCATTTTTATCTTAAAATCAAAGGAAAACAATTGGCTTCTAGCAATTGAAAATAAACCAAGAGAAAAGAGTATTCAAAGAGATTGATTGGAAACTATGGCAAAGAATAAAAAAAGAAATATGGAAAATATAGTGACCCTTTAACACTTCTGTGCTGAATAGTTTTATGTCAACTTGACATAAGTTAAGAGTTATCTGAAAAGAGGAAACCTAAATTGAGAAAAATGCTTCCATAAGATCCAGTTGTAAGGCATTTTAATTGGTGACTGATGGAGAAGAGCCTAGCCCATTTTGATTGGCTGGGCTGTCGTCCTGCATTCTAGAAGGAAGCAAGCCATGATGAGCTAGACAGTAAGCTCCATAGCCGCTGCCTTAGCTCCTGCCTCCAGGATCCTGCCCTATTTGAGTTCCTGTCCTAAATTCCTTTAAAGAAGGACTACAATGTGGAAGTCTAAGCCAAATAAATCCTTCCTTTCCAACTTGCTTTTGTCATAGTGTTTCATCAGTTACAGAAACCCTAAGACAACCACCATCACACAACCTCTACAGCTGATGAGATCCTTAACCATTAATGGTCTAGGTGCTTTTAAAGCAAGTTCATCACAAAAGCAACTAGAAATGACTAAGGTTACTACAGTATAGCTTACAATACTATCATGATCCTACTAGTTTTAGATTTAACGCTACACATTTCTCTGTACCCTGGTATCTTAGTCTAAGTTCTGGTAGATTTCAAATTTTATAATAAATTTGTATATATTTTAATAATGATGGATATCCATTTTATGCACTGACAGACCTTTTTATAAAATTTTCAATTGTTATAGTCACAAACAGTACAATCTTTTCAAATTACTGCAATTCTTTCTGATCTCCACGCTCCCCTAAAATGTTGTTCAAGTTGGCAATTACAGGAAGAATGCCTGGGGAAAAGCCCCAGAGAATTCTACTGCATTAAAGCTCTAGGGATCAACTCTCACTTATCAATGATGCCCTTTTTCAGAAAGAAAGCCATTCATTCTGTCTTTAAACAGACTTGAAAATTTCTGTCGATGTGTCAAATTTAAGAACTAGAAGGAAAGTCAGAATTTAAAAGAGTTCCCCTCATCCAGCAGGTCCAGCTGGACCCCCTTCACTGGATCTGTGATGTTTCCAAAAGCAGTTGCTCTCATGGTATTCTCAACAACCAGCTTGGGTCTCACACCTTATCTTTTCCCTCGTAGTAGGTGCCATTTTCTTCTAGCACTTGCTTTTCCACATGAAAACACACACATATGATTGTTCTCTAGGTCAAGAAACAAGCATACCTATCTAAAATGAATAATCTGCTCCCCAGACAGGACTAGTTTTCAACCCATCATTTGAGACGAGGTGAAGAATACAGTACTCTATGTAGACGACAACTGAGCAAAGCAGCAACTAGTCACCTGGAAAGATGCCCATTGCTAATCTTAGGAGCAAAACTTAAGACAAAACCAAAATAGAACATTTTAACTTTATGTTAAAAAACAAACTAAAAAACCAATTAAAAGTACCAAGAACTAAATAAGAGACTGAGTAAGCAAAAATGGTATAGCCACTTCAAGAAAGGTTGGCAGTTTAAGACACACTTTACCAGGAGCCTGGAAAGATAACTTAGTAGTTATCTGAGGAAGGATTAACAGCCCTTACAAAAGACTTGAGTTCAGTTCCAACATCTACATGGCAACTCTCAACCACTTGGAATTTCAGCTCTAGAGGATCCAATGCTGGCTTTTGGCTTCCAGAGATACCTGCATACATGTGATACATATTAATTTACATAGGCATTTATACACATTAATTTACATGTACACATGAGTGAAAATAAAAATCTTTTTAAAAAGACACACTTTACAATCTGATGGAACTATCTTAATCCTTAGTATTTAAACAGAAAGTAAAAAACATGACAACTGTACACATTTAGGGCAGCTTTATTCATTAACAGCAAAAATGCTGAAAATACATGAAATGTCCACCAAGTCGTAACTGGATACAATGACATAACCATAAAAGAGAATACTAAGCAATAAAAATTACTAATATGTACAGTAAGCATGAGTTTTCTCAATGCTTATATTAAGTGAAAGAGGCTGGACATGTGGACTATGTGAATCCATTCCCAGAAAACCTAGAAAAGGCAAAACTATTGATGAAAAACTGCTCCCTGGGCACCAGAGGGCAGAAGCAGGGAAGGGCATTTTACCTGTAAAAGCAACAAGAAAACATCTTAGGTTGAAGGGAATGTTCTACTACATTAAGACTGTGGTATTAGCTACATAATTTCATACAGTAGACAAAATACACTGAAATTATACTCTTAAATTGGTTAATTATACACAATATCTTAAAGCTTTAAAAAGGTATGGAAGAATATCAAAAACTAACAATGATAACATGATTTACTTTCCTGGATACACTTTTGAATATTCTCTAATGAAGATGTTTTTTAAAAAAATCAGAATAAAAATGCTATTTAACATATAGGATTATTACAAATATATAGATATAAAACATAATTATAGTTACTTAAGAATAAATATAAGATCAGTGTTGAAAATGGAAGAAAATATGCCATCATTTACTTAGTCTGGGTCGGGTTACTGAAATAATTTTAAAGTAGACTGTTTTACAAATGCAGCAAATTAACGGACTTAAAATTACTACAGCTTTTTTTCCAGGTCAATTAATTAGGAAGGTACCATAGGTATGTACTTAAATGCTCTTAAAACATTATGCAGCATTATATTTTGTTTTTACTCATAAGTTTCTGTTACAGTGTTTTTTCCAGATTGTTCTTTGTGCTGTGCAAAGTGATATAAGCCAGCTTTTTCTTCTGGATGACCTATTTTTTAAGAGCACGACAGAACAAGTCATTCTAGGGTTTGGAGTGCATTTTTCAGATAGCAGACATAATCTGTGAATCAGAAGATGAATCTTCAGAGCATCCCCAAATCCACCCTCCATCCTTCTTAGCTATGTCAGAGACAGCAGCAGACGCTGGCAAGGCACCACTTATTTTTGTGTACTGCTTATCTGTAAAAACAGTTCTGACAATACTTTTGCATTTGCTGTGGAGGCTAAATACTTGCTTGTAAGCATACCTTGACTTTAGGGGCAAAACTAATATGATATAATACCATGACAACACCGCTATGACGAGGGGGAAAGATAATTTGGTGAGACAATCCAAAAGAATAAACTAAGTACACAGTGCATTCAAATCTTTGCATACAATGCCAGGTGGCAAATACTCAGACATGGTAGCAGTACCTGGACTAGCATTGGCAGCAAATCCATGGCAGTACTATGCTTATGTCCTGGTCATCTCACAACTGACTGGGGAAATAAGACCCAACTTGATTATCTCAGAACAATCACTGGCTCTTGGACAGGACAAAAGCAACATCTTCAAGCTAGGGGTAGGAACTCCATCAGGAAAATAAGGAGTCCAAAAGTAGGAAAAAAACAATAGCTCTAACAAGCCTGAAAACAGCCATCCACTAAGAGCATAAAGAGGCATAAAATGGTGCTTTTAGGGCTCAGGATGTGGCTCAGTAATATAGCAGTTGTCTAGCATCTGAGGCCCTTGGCTCAATCTTCTCCAAGGTCCTTAGTACAAAAAATAAAATGGAAAAATTGATTACTAAAGGATAAAAAATATTTCAAGAACAAAAAGTCACAAGCACTGTGTGAGGACCATATGTATCAGACATTAGTCTGTGGCCCTTTACACATATCATATTTAATCCTCACAATCTTTACCTGTCTTTCAGATAAGGAAAAGGGGCTGAGCTGAGACAGGACCTCTACTATCACATCCAGACACGTGCTCAATTGCTACATTACACTACACAGAGTAGGACAGTAGGTAACATAAGAACATTTTTAAAAACTTAAAACAACAAAAGAAAATAAAAGCAATCAAATCAAGTGAGCCAAGTCATTGGTAGAACTCTAGAAACCAAACCAAGAAGTTAACTGAGATTTATATATTGTACATTTTATTAAATATCGGGTTTTATTACAACAAATTTACTTATAATAGAAGTTCAATTTTAAAAAATGTGGTTGTATTCAAATTCTTACTTCACACTGTTTTTTGGCCCAACTTTCTATTTTTACTGTCTCTAGACAGTCATTATGGACAGAAAATTAATTTTGAATAATAGCATAAAGGAATTTCTCAATGTTACAACTTTGGGAATTCTCCCAAAGTGTGGACATATCTACAACAGAGGATAAGGTCAGGATGCACACTGCTTTTTCCAATGTCTTTATAGTAGCTAGATGGCACTGTTTAGTCATGCACATTAACTCTTTACTACCCAATGGAAGTTTCTAACTTACACACAAAAGCAAGTCATAACCCAGGGCGTGGCATTTTGCCAAAAAACTAAACAAAAACCATGGGATTTATGGACACCAGGATAGGTTTTGGGCCACCAGAGAAAGCTGTCAGCTGTAATATCCATGCTGTGACCGTGGTGGCAAGTTCCTTGGAGTAGCCTTTTCTTGTGTTTTGATTAAGTCTAGAATAGCTGAGAGTACTGCACAGTCTCTGGACTTAGTGTCATTCCAGTCGACAGGATGAGGGCATTCAATCTTCTCTTGTAGAAGGGTATCCAGTTCCTTTCTTAGTCCCTAAGGTTGAAGGAAGCAGACATGCTCATCAGGGAAGATGGGCTTTTAGATGATACAGCAAAGACAAATGTAACTTTGGTGGTGACAAGGATTTCCAGAAGCTATTACAAAGGAGGGTAAAGATTCAAAGTCTAATTCTTAAAGTCACTGGAAGAGTATTACTGCATCAAAAGTAATTTGGAAAACTAAGATCAGTCAATACTACTGGCTCTTTTGCAATAAACAGTTTTTTTAAAAAAACATTTCTCTTGGAGGCCATGATGTGTGCCATGGACTGTGTGGAGGTCATAGAAACACTTTCAGAAGTCAGTTATATACTTCCACCATGTGTGCTCTAAGGACAATGCAAGCCATTGGGTCTTCTGGCAGGCAGCAAGCTGTTTTATGTGTTGAGCTATCTGTGGCCCAAAAATTCATCTATATGCAACCTAACAGACAACCATTAACATCAGTACCTTAACAAGATGGGCAATTCTTTCTGGAGACTGAAACACAATCCATTCATCTACAGCAATAATTTCCTGATCCTTATCTTTCTGGATGGAAATATCTCCTCCAAAGAACAAGAGGCAGTATGGTGAAACTTCTGTACAGTCGTACAAGTATATCTGTAAAGAATATTAGTGGGCATGAGAAGTAGGAAAGGAACACTAGCACATAACCCAGCACCTCACACGTCAATCAGCTTCTTTCTAAGATACGAATTAACTTGCTTTTGTGATTCTGACAATTAATTTTGAAGAAATAAGACTTCAAATGAACCCATTCTAGTTCTTAGGAATTTTATATTTTTGTTCTAAATTGAACAGTTTATGAATGTCAAAACTAAATCAATAAAGATAAAATGACTTTTATTTGTATATTCAAATAGTAAAAAATAAAATCTCACTTACTATTCTGAACACTACTTAACTTATATTGCCATGCCAACAAATCATTACACAGTACAAATTCCTGACAGCATTTTTTGAAAGCAGCCTCACAGAGAAAACCATATAAATAAGTAAATGATGTAATATACTACCTACTTATAGAAAAAAGCTATAATTTATGTCAGAAGAAAAGTATAATTTTTAAGGTATAAAAATATAAAGCTACAATACTGACATTCAGATTATGTCAAATGTTATATGGTCATGTTAAATGTTCACTTACACTGCTTGTTCTCATCTTCAGGTGATAGATAAGCCAGTTGTAGTGGAAGTCTGTCTGCTCCACATTGACAGACTTAGGATGAATTGAAACCAGACCATCAGACTTTGTGTGAACTTTCACCCTTTGAAAAAGTTACAATACAGTTCAGATAAAGGGATTGTTCCCTCATTATTTCAAAAGAATTACTCCTTAATGGTGTTAGTATACAGTACATAATAAAGAATAAAACCCATGAAAGGCCTAGGAAGGAGCTTACTGAGATGACCACTACCTACAATTCATACAATAACTAAAATAATCAATTAAAAACGTCCATTGGTTAACTGTGTTCCCAAAAGAACCCAAAATTAAAAATTGAAATTCTGTTGAAAAGACTTTGGCTAAAACTGATTTTAAACTGTTTTTTAGATTTGCTTTAGGTGTATTAATGTTTTGTCTAGGTTTCTATATGTGCAGCACATATGTGCTTGCTACCCACAGAAGCCAGAAGAGGGCATTAGATTGTAAGCCTGGAGTTACAGTTTTGAGTGGCCATGTGGGTACTGGGGTAGAATGTGGGGACTATGAAAGAACAGCCAGTGCTCTTATCTGCTGAGCCATCTCTTCAGTCCCTTTAAAATGCTATTAAATGCCCAGTCAAATTTCTCAACTTATATATATGTATATACATAATATACATATTTTATTTAATATATATATTTTAATTCACTCTGACTTCTTAGGGGTTTTCTTTTTCCTGCAGTGTTTGTTTTATGTGAGAAGGAGTGCATGTGTGAAGGAGAGGAAGAACAAGGGCCATTCTCCCTGAAACCCATGGCAGTTTCAGGGCAGGAGGATAAGGAACTCAAGTTGTCAGATGTGGCAACAAGTGCCTGCCTACTAAGCTATCTCACAGGCCCCAGGGAACTGTTTTGTTGACAATCATTTTGTAAGTCGACTTGCTCATCAATATCATTCAAATAGATATTTCATGGTTGGTTTTTAAACAATGGTAATGGTGATATTGGACTTGCTACTTCCTAACCACTTCTTCAGAGTTTTTAAGGTCCTATGGATTCATAATATATCAAATCTTGTCATAGTTATGATTTACTTTTTCCTCAGTCAACCACTGTCATTCTGGAAACCATGAGTTAGAAAATTTCTGTATGGAGCCAAAAGTATATTAAGATTTGGTGGCCTTACAGTCTGTCTACAAGACCCAACTCTGTTAATTAAGCAGTAAATCAAACAACATACAAATAAATGAGCACGACTGAGTCCCAGTAAAAATGTATTAAAACATTACATTTGTATCTCTTCCTAACACCAACCGTTAGTACACTAATCCAAATAAAACTGTCTTCTTTTCATGAAGCTCTCCCATGATGATAGGAGATAACAAAATATTTGTATTTTAATATTATTCTATTAAAGTATCAGCAAAGTTAGACACAGGAATCTAGCAAACTACTGACATATAGAGATGTGGAAGGGGGTGTGGTAGCTCATGGATAATCTTCCCCTGTGTGAGGAGGCCCACGAGTTGGAGGCAAGCAGAAGCTACGACGTAAAACAGTCCTTTAAAATGAACAAAACAAAACCAAGAAAATCCAAACCAACTTAGATTATTTACAATATAGATAATTCAGCCACATTAAAATTTGTTCTTTCACCCATAACCCTGTAATTTAGCCTATCCCTAAGTTTTGTGGAGTTGTGTGTACAATATAGAATGCTTAACAGTATTCCTCGTCTAAGAAACATGAAAAGATCTCTTCTAATTATGGTAACAATACATACATCCAGCGACTAGTTAAATGTTTCTTGGGGAGAAATCATGCCAGTTTGAGAATCACAGCCCTAGAATATTATCTTAATGTTGGTCATTCTGGGTAGACTGTATTTTCTAATTGTATAATCATAAGATACCCAGCATTTCGTTTACATTAACACTAATATTTTACGTTACTACACAGTTCTAAACTATAATTTCCACATTGCTAGTAAATACCTATGTTGCTTGCTACACACCTGTTAAAAAACATTTGGGATCAATTCCTTAGGATAAACCCATATTAAAATATGAAATTATCAATAAACCGAACTGAGCCGATGACTACTGAACACCTTCTGAAGGGGGACAATTCAATACCCCTTGGCCTTCCTGACGGTCATTACCCACATTAAACTATGAGGCAGAAATATATACTTCACTGTTATCTCCAACTGCTAAGGCCATGTGGGCATACATTCCACTTCTCCAAAGAATGGAATTACAATTTTATTCAAATAGCCAAACTTATTCACACACACTCTCTCTCTCTCTCTCTCCTTTATTAACCTGTTTTGTAAATGGGTGATCAGGTAAGTGACTAAATCCTATGTATCTAAATTACCAAACTTGCAAAGAATCCATTTTTTACTAGAGGGTTCCAACGATGAAGAGCTGTGAGTAGTTTGTAACAATCTTCAATGCTTACATTTTCCTTTTTTTACCCAAATTTAGTCGAATTTTAGCAACTTTGGGATATAAACCAGCACAGATGACAGCTTTAATTATCTTCTCATTATCTATAGGGAAAGGGAAAGGAGAGGGAGAAAAGTAAATACTGAAGCAGTGGACCATTAATGGTAAGTGATTTACTGTTTTGTTTATTTGTTTGCTTTGTTTTGTTTTCTTTACCTGAATTTATATTAGCCTTTGGATCTTTGGGACTTCTACTGCTTACAAATCCAGCTCCAAGAAGATGCTCAGCAAACTGTCCCTTCATGTTATGCAGCATCTAGAAAGTCATGAATGGTAACAGCTAGAAACCTTTCATGCACAGAGCCTAGAAATCACACTCACCTCAATTTAGTTTTTAGCTTCTCCTAGTTTACAAAAAAAACGGTTCAATAATGACTAGATTTATAATTACATGTGTGTGTATATTTTGTGTGAGTCCTGGTGCCTGTGTGGGCCTGAAGGCTTCAGACCACCTATATTAAAGCTGGACTTACAGCTAGTTAAAAGCTACAAGACTCATGTGCTGGGAACCAACTTGGATTTTCTGCAGCAAGAGTTTTTAACTCTTTAGGCATCTTTCCATAATGTAGTATATTTTGCTATTCCATTTCAGGGAATGGCTTTTGATATGTGTCTGGGTAAGTTTCTACTACACATGACACACTGATGGAGATCAGCCTTGTCCTTAACGTTATGTTTCCAGCTACATCCACACCCCAACTACTTACAAAGCTTTTTTTATGTCAAGAATCTGCTTTCCCTAGGAAAGGAGATAACATTTCAAATGTAAATAAAGAAAATATCTAATAAAAAAAGCAAGAAAAAAAGTTTTCGTAATATTAAAAAAAAATTGTCCTACTTTCAAAAAAAAAAAAGGTTCGGCTTTCCAGGAGGCTGTTTGGTTGTGCTCTTTGGCCTTCAGGTTGATTTCTTAGTTTAGCAGCTCAACTGTCTATACCTTTTAAAAGTTCACTCTTATTAGCTTATTTTCTTTTCCTTGTTCTACCGAATGGATATTCCTTTCAGTAACCCAATGCTATGAAGCAGCTGTGAAATAGGCTACATCTGTTGTAGTTTTGGGCTGCAGTATTGTTCTGAGTTGGCACATCACTTTTCACTCTGATGACTAGGTGTTTTTTATTAAAATGTTAATTTCTACACACACACACACACACACACACACACACACACACGCAGATAAAACTGAACAAAATACATATGTACATAATAATCTTGTCTATGGGACTAGTACACCTTTCAGTATTACCTGTAGTGTGTTTGAAGACAGAAAATATTCCCAGCAATAGTCCTTTTCATATCTGAAACCACGTCGTTTGGCTTCTTCCCAGCCCTATTGGACAAAAGAAATGAAGAGACTCATTTACATCATCATTTACCACATCAAACTACTGAGCAGTTTCCATCTTAATTTACTTATCATTTATTTCTTTGCTGATATCCCATTTTCTCTGTAAAAATGTCAAAGAACTTTGACTCATGACAAAAACATGAAGCTCCTTATGATCCCAGTACCTAGCACTGCTACTGACATATGTATGTTTTATACAAAATCTTTCCACCGTAATATCAAGTATTCAATAAAAAACAATATTAGTAAATAAATTTCAATGCATTAGATTTTCAGCTTTAAAACCATGGTTTCTTAAGTAGAATAAGCAAAGGGGGAGGGAGGAGAGGCTGTTTGCAAGACAACTCAGTAGGTAAGTTGTTGAATGCAAGCTTGATAATCAGAGTTAGATCCCTTAATCTCCATATTGTAAAAGGGGAGATAGAACTCTCATTTGCTGTCCTCACTGTCAACACACT
>NW_022196898.1:12619180-12651118 GCF_008632895.1 Mastomys coucha
GGAGGAGGGTGGCCCCATAGGTAAACCAGCAGTCTCAGTCTCAACTAACGTGGACCCTCGAGATCTCTCAGACAATGAAACACCAACCAGGAAGCATATACTAGCAGATATGAGGCCCCCTACACATATACAGCAGAGAACTACCAGGTCTGGACTCAGAGAAGACACACCTAACACTCGAAAGACTTGAGGCCCCAAGAATGGGGAGGTCTGGTAGGGTAGGTGTAGGTGTGGACATCCTCTTGGAGATGAGGGTGGTGAATGAGGAGGAGGTATGGGATAAGGAACAACCAAAGGGCAGAACAAAAGGAGGATAATGACTGGACTGTAAGAAAAGATTAAAAAATAGTAATTATAATTAAAAAAGAAACAGGGAAAGAGAGGTTAAATGAGTTCTGCAGCAATACAGTTCTAATAGACTAAGACAGTAAATCTAGACTAATATACCCTGCAAAATAATCATAGGTCGAGGAGCAAAAACTTTTCATGACATAAATAGCCTATGAAAATAATTATACTGACTAGACCAAACCTAAAGAAAACACAGGAACCAATCTGTTGAGTTGAGAAGAGGGGTAAGGAGAGAAATAAGCATCACAAAGAGAAACTATGGAAGTTCTACCAAGAGCACAACCATCAAAAACAACACAATGATTGTAGTCAACACAGACCTGTTAATAATAACTTTATAGCTACATTATTAGAATTAATAGCAGGTGATTTCAATATTCCCCTTTTTCCAATAGATCGGTTATTTGGAACAAAAAACTGAGCAATGCATGGTAAGCCCTAAAAATCATATATGCAGGTAACATATGAACTGAGGTTGTATTTATATACATACACATGTATATATGTAAACATATATATACATGTAAGTATGATTTTGATATCAAAAGGCTGCATCACTGATTGAAGAGTACGTATTAATGGACAGACTATCATGAAGGTAAGGCAGAGACACAAAGGAACATCACATACTTAAATAAAGTAACATGGTCAACTGTGTCCATCTTACTTCTTATATAAGCCTTCTCCCAAAAGATAAAGATGAGCTCTTGTATAAGACAGTTCATTTTCATACATGTTCACCAAATTTTAACCATGCTCAGCAATCTACCCCTGGGATATAAAATGGTCATTTAAAAGTATTTTATAACATGCTCTTGAGTAATCTATAAATCAGGACAAGATGCTTTTCTTACCTCAAATGCATTCACAACTGTCAGGTGATCACTTCTAGTTTCCTTTGCCAGTTCCTTTCTTCTTGCATCTGCAATCTTTTCTTTTCCCTAAAAAATAACTGTAGTGGCTTAAAATTTTCTGACATAATAACGATGATATTTTACTGAAAATCTAATGAAACATAGATGTGAACAGTAAATGTTTGGCATTAAAAGTGCCCATCCCTGTCTCTGTCTCTCTTACCAATGGAATGACAAAGGGATCTTTAAAGCTGAGACTGGCAGCAATGGTGAGGACTGGATCTAAGCAACAGAACAAAGCTCCAAAGAGAATCATTTTTCCAATATGTGGCTCAACAGGCAGGCGGGCTAAATGGACGCCAAGAGGTGTCAATTCTTCTTGCTTATCCAAAGCACTCTGAAAGGAACGAGTCTGCTTTTACAGTAGGCCCAGAAAAACATCCCATGAAAGCTAAACTAGTTAGCTGTAAACACACAGGCCACCATTCATTCTCTTAAACCCCAAATCCCTCAAGCATTGTTTTAAGTACCTTCAGCAAAAAATAAACAAAAAAGTAAATTTTAAGTTCAGCAAACACTAACTTACACAAACACAATGAATCTGCAACATGGAAATATGTCAGAAATTAAATTCCCTGTGGTAAAGCAGTTTTGAAAGATACCAAGTGGGTGAAATGCAGTCCCTAACAGTCTAGTTTAAAGGCAATGATACAGAAAGAGGTAAGGGGCACACATGGAAATGATGTCTGTTCCAATTCCCTGTGAAATCTGGTTCAAATGAAAGCAGTTAGGAAAGTATCCTGAAGATACCAGGGAAATATAAAGACACAACCGTATAAGTAAGTGTTCATTCAAGCAGTGTATTATATTAAGAGCCTATCACAATGCTATAAAATCCAAATTTAAAAAATTATCTACAGGGATGGTTTCCAAACTGGTCACATATAGAAACATGTTTTCAGCACGCTCCAAACCTGCACTAGCCAACGTGACTTTACTGATAAATAAAAGTGCTTTCTCTACATGATCCAGTAGAGTAGTGAGGTGCTGTAAGGAATATGTGTGAAGATAACTAAGGTAATGAATTTCTAACTGATCAGTTTAAATCACCACTATAGCAGTAGACAGCACTTCTAATACCTTGTGCTTCTCTTACTACTGACTGTCACTATGTAGTCACTTAAGAATTTCTCGGAATATACAGGACAAACAATCCAGAAATTTTTGTTCTATATAAACAAGATATAATAGTGAATGACAGTTCAAGGATTATTTACAGCACCACAGAGAAGACATTTGGTCTTATCCTTTCAAAATATAAGGGTTGCCTCTATCAAATGTCTACAATACAATTAAATAACTTGAATCTGACAAGAGAGGATTATGGTAATCAGAAAGAGAAGACTAGACCACCTACTTCAAGAACACATATGAAGACCACTAAAGAAAATGTTCAAGATTTCATGTAATTTTAAACCAGAATTGCAACAAATAAAGCTCAGGAAGACCTGTATCTTAAAAACATGAGAAAGGTATCATATCAAATCTGAAAGTGCTCTACTCTGGAGTAATAGACTTTTAAGTAGTGTTTAAGCATGCTAAATCCAAGTTATACTTAAAAAGAAAAAAAATCAAAGTTACCAGTTCCATTAGGTGTTTTATGGAGAGCACTACAGCCTCATTTGATGGTGGATCCATTAACCTACTCAGAAAATAAGCAATTCCACCCAGTCTCAAGATCTGTGGAGACAAATAGTTATATGGATCAAAAAGTCATAAAACATGTATTCAAAAGCTTAAATTACACTTCTAAGAGCAAATCTACTAATGAGAAAAATTATCAAATTAAAAAATTCTCAACAAGTTGATTACTGACTACCTTAGAAATAGTTAGTGGAACATGAGCATACATACACACAAGAGAGAGAAAGCGAGAGAGGGGGTGGGAGGTAGGGAAAGAGGGTGGGAGGGTACAAGAGAGGGAGGGAGGGAGGGAAGAAGGAAGGGAGAGGGAGAGAATATGAATATAATATTTGAAGATATAAGACTAGCTACCCAGATCAGGAGGCTGAAGGAGGAGAATCAACAGTTCAAGGTCAGCCAATTACTGAGACCACCTTAAAATCCAAAAACAAGAGGGGGAGAATGCAGTTCATCAGTGGAGAGCTTGCCTAATAGAACGCTATAGTCCCATCTTCTGAACCACAAAAATTAAAAAGGATAGCTGACATTACTGACTCTTACATGTCCAATACTGTTTAGGAATTTTGTACAGCAATCTGCTCAGTCAAGCAAAGCAAAGTTTCCAGGTAGAAAAAGGGAACCAAACATAGGTACCCTGATTCTAACATTAACAACTACTTGTAGCAGAGTTTTCTCCCAATTAATTTAAATGCTAGTGCAATAGGAAGCCTGTGATTAGATACGGAAAAGGGAGGTGGAGCTAGGAGTTTCAGAGACAGAGACAGAGAGAAGACTTGAGAAAGGAGGAAGGTGGAGGAAGAACCAGATTCTGCATAGCTTTAAATAGCCACAGGTAGCTATGCCATATCTAGGTGGGTAATTTATATCATTATCAATTGGCTCTGAAGTCATTGTGTGGGCATCTTGTGAATTGAGAATTTACTGATATATAAATCTGACTGTTTATAAGCTTCAAGAGTTTTGATTTACTGCGTTAAAGGGATTTGTGACAACTAGCTACAGGGGGTGGATGGCTGGGAATGTGAGCAGAATCCACAGCAAGAGAACCTCCACTGGTCACTGCCTGGGGCTAAGCCTAGAAGTGGAGAGACGGCGAGCAGACAGTAGCTGGGTATAGAGCGGATTGATGCTACTTTTTCTTTTTTAATATTTCCCAGCAACAACTATTTGATATATATAAGAATTTCACACTTCCTTACACAAACAAAATGATGTGCATAAAAAATAATCTCTTGCCGGGTGGTGATGGCGCACGCCTTTAATCCCAGCACTTGGGAGGCAGAGGTGGGCGGATTTCTGAGTTCGAGGCCAGCCTGGTCTACAAAGTGAGTTCCAGGACAGCCGGGGCTATACAGAGAAACCCTGTCTCGAAAAACCAAAAAAAAAAAAAAAACTCTTTTCGCAAGTTCATATTATACTTTTCCTATTAAAAATTGTGAAAACTATAATACCACAATCCATGTAGTATGCTAATTCTCCCAATTAATATACCTTTATTTGCAAACAAAGTTCTTCCAAAGGAGTTCTCAAAATTTCTGGTAGTTGGTAGTCATCTAGAAGACTTGCTCTAAGACCATTATACAGATGATAACAATGACCAGGCTGAACTCTTAAAAAGAAAAAAAAATATCAAGAACATGACTTTTAGAACAGCAAAGGAAGAGCAGAAAGGAAAGTACCCAGTATCGATTCCTCACAAACCACACATATAAATTACTTCATGTCTATGAAACTTAAATCCTTGTTATCTATTTGGAAAGACCCTAAACCCAATGTCCAAATTTTATTTTCTTTTTGTAGTTCTTTTAAATCATTTTTCTTTTCATTAATTAACACATTGGTGATTTTGAGTATAGTATAATATACTTGAATATATGTATATTATATTTGTTATACAAGCCTTCAAGTACCTTTTTTAGCCCTTGTAAAGTATGAAATATATTTCTCTGAACTATAGCTGTCCTTCAGTGTTACAGAACACTAGAACTCACTCCTATGTCTTTTGGTACCTCTCACCTGTAGCCAGAGAAAGCAATGAAAGATATTCCAACCCACAATTTGGTTCTCATTTTTGAAGTTCCTTTGACCTCGCTCAAAATTGCTATGTTTATTCTGGTCAGGCTTAGAGTTGTAACAAGAAATACAATGGAAATTATTCTATGTTTGCAACTTTGTGCCACAACTGCTATGATAGAAGTCATACATTTCTGAACAGAATAATATTTCAAGACTCTGGCCGGTGTAGCAATAAAAGATCTAGAACTTTCAGGTATTTTTTTTTCTGCCATATTCTGCAAAGACTCAGTATATAATACCTATCACTTCTCTGACAGTACAGACTCATCATGATGTAGTATCTCAAAGAAACTGATGGTATTTCCCAAAGGGAAGACACAGTATAATGGATTTTTGTTTTGTTTTTGTCTGTCTGTTTTGTTGTGTTTTCTGGTCTCTAAAATAAACATCAATCTAATCAGGTTTTGTTAAGTATCAATGTCACATTATAAGAAACTATCTAGAAATCAGATTAAACAGAGACAAACTGTAAACATAGGAAACAAGCCTGAACTATATAGATTGAGCACACGTTTAAAACAAAGAGATGACGTAACCAAAAACCTTTTCTTTAGCTTTCCTTTGCTTACATGACATTTTTTAACCTATAATGTTGTGTCAGGAAGCATTGGCAAACCCCAAAGACCACTGAGAAGTTAATTTTGATGTAATCACATTAGGGTCTCTTTATTACAAGTTTGAGCTTGGGCCACACCACCATCTTTGACATAGGAGAACAGGAGGGGACCCGAGCCCAGTTTCAGGCAAGTATTTATAGAGGCAAGAAGGTGGTATCTAGCCTGATACACATCTGATTGCAGGGCCATTATGACCTTTAATATGATTGGCTGGTACTAGAGTCAAACCATAAATTTAATTTCTGCTTTCCTCTTGATTGGTGATTGTTAGGAAGTGAAGTGTCAGGGGCAGGCTTGTAACTTGGATGTATAGATTTGTTAGGGAATAACCTGGAAGCTAGTGTTAGATGCAGGTTTTGTTGGGGGTAGGGGGGTATAAAGGAAAAATTCTTCAACAACACTAGACATTTTTCTGGCACTAACATAAAATACTGTAAATGTGCATCAAAAAGAAGCAGTAAGCAAAACTATGTGTAAAGGTCACAACAGATACTGTTCTTATGATTACACAGATGTTTTTCTTTCTTATTTTACTACCATGTCAATGGAAAAAGTGTTTCCCTTGTGTTTTTACTGGTATGTAGTGGTGAGAATCAGTGCGGTTTATAAGGACAGTGAGTAGTAACTCAGACTGTGTAGTTGGCCATTTGAATTCAATTCTGTCTCTGCTATGTACAAGCTCTAGAAACTAAACTGAACTATGTAATTTCTTTATAACTTAATGTCCTTATTCTAAAAACAGGCAATTCAGCTGAGAAGTGAGAATTAAGTATATAAAGCATTTAGTAGAGGAGCTAACACTCAAACAGTGTTAATTATTAAGTATTATTAAGAACAGACATGGAAGCAAAACTCTAAGTGATGTAACTAACAAAGTTTAATTAAAGACTAGGTCATTGTAAAAAAGATTCATAAAATTAAAAACTCAATAGATAATTTCCTTAAAAAGTACAAATAAAACTACTCTCTTATTTAAAAATGTGCTGTTATAGTAGTTAGGGATGGGAAAATGCAAATTCAAACTACACTGAGCTCATTTCACCTCTTCATAATGGCTAACACCCAGAAAACAAGACGTGGGGAAAGGAGAACTTAGGACATTGTTGGTGGGAATGGAAATTGGCATATTTACCCAGCAAAGCAATATGGAGAGTTCTCAAAACCTACAGACAATGACCACATGGCATGCAAAGGAATCCAAGTTAGCCCACAAGAGAGGTATTGGCACAGCCAACTGAATGCAGATTTAATCAAAATAGCCAAGACACACAATCACACTAACCAACCCTCTCGACAGAAGTTTGCTCCCATGCAGAATCTACCTGAAAACTTGATGAGTCAGTCAGATGCTGAATAGATAAGTAGGTGACAGTCATAGGAAATGTAAGAGATGATGAGTGGGAAGAAAGGAATCTACGTGTAGGAGGCATATGGGAAAAGAGAATACAGCGAATGTAACATGAAGAGGGAAGAGCTACCTGAGTAAAGGAATGCAATTAGGAGGAAGTATAATTATATCAATGTATAAAATATGCTACAAACACATTTTATGACCATTAAAATAATACTTCTAAATTTGCTCACATTTGTTTTGCATGTTCTCAAAGCCTTGCACAACATTTCTGACTTACCTTCCAGCTCTCCCTTTCCGCTGTTTGGCATTAGCTTTACTAACCCACTCAGCAGACATGGTACTGATGTTGTTCTGTGTGTCAAAGTGTGTTTCTTTAATTTTCCCTCCATCTATTACATAAACCACATCATCTATGGTGATGCTGTTTGAAAAAGATAGACAAAATATTTAAAAGTACATCAAGAGATAAATGTGTACCAAGCCTACAGATATATTTTTTTAAATTTATTTAAAATCCTTTTTTATTGGATCAAGTAGATTTTATTAGTTCAGGTCTTTGCCTACTCTTCTCATATTTTTCAATCTTACAGCAGTCAAGCAGCTGACAACAGGCAGTGTTCCTATACACAGTGGTAGTAAAATGATTAGATCACATGCCACATTCTTATCTGACTACAGCCATCGTGTCATGTCCACCACTTTAAGACCAACTCTGAAGCCTGAAAGGAACTATGCTTTAACAGCAGCTTCTAGAAAATAAGTTGTTTCAGTAACTTAGCTATAAATATCTCCAGTAGAGCATTAGAAATGTTTAAGGTTGCATGTAATTATATAGTAATACTATCCCTACCTGAGACCAGACAAAAGGACGAAAGCTATACCAGTTCCCATGATTCTTTTAGAGACATTCTGAAAAACAACTTGTTAAATGACTACTTTGAAAAAGAGAACTAAAAACAGTAGAACAGGTTTAGAAAATTACAATTTATATTTGCCATCCTTGACTAATGAATGCTAAAAAGTGATTTTTTTATAAAAGACTTCCAAGTTATTTTACAAAGAATAAAGGTTAAACTATGTTAATAATGTATGGATCTCTACATTTTGTAATCACCAATAGTTGATACTTAAAATAGTTTTTACCTAGTCTCTGCAATGTTGGTAGCAATTACTATTTTCCGAACACCGGGAGGAGTTTTTTTAAATACCTGTAAGAATAAATACATTAAAAGTATACTAATTACTGACATACTTTTACAATGTTATTTCTTGAGATAGTATGATCATTTTTAGCATTTATGTTTTTTAATAATGTGTCTTGTGTGTCGACCTACCATTAACATACACACTCCATGAAATCCTCCTTTGGTAAACCCATATGTCAGGAGTATATCACACATGAGGCAAAGAAAGTCACTCCAATTCTTAGCACATCTTTAATAAAAGCTGATGAGCATAAATTAAAGGAAAAGAGCTTTAATCTGTGGACAAGATTTACAAAGCCAAACAAACAAAGAATTACCAATCAGTGGGGCAGGTACCTTGACCCCAGAATGGATGTCAAGTACCACAGCATGGTAGACTAGCTTGAGATTAGACTAGAGTAAAATAGCCTCTTCAAATGTCAAATCCTACAAATACTACTACCCCTAACAACACTACCAAAGTTGAAGTAAGAAAAGTAGTCAAGCACACATACATACACCCAAAAAGAATGCACCCACCCTTGATGTATAAAATAGAGCAATCAGTAAGCAGTAGGCACATATTCTCTCATACATGTATGTGTACTCTACTAGGTTAGGGTGTCAAGGACGGAAGAATCTCCACTTTTATCTAATCAACAGGCTGACTCTCCATCAAAGGATCACCGAGCAGACTGAAGGAGCCAGAGTTATTTTCTTATAAAAAAAAAGAATAGAAAACTGGAAGGAAAGGGTCTGAAGACAGTGGTGTATCAAAAATTATCATTCTCATTAAGAAAATCCTGAATCTGACATGTCAAAAAAGTTGATACATTACTGATAAAACAGGAAATCTCCTGTTAATATACTAGTGTAATAAATCAAAATTTCAAACACCAACATATACTATGTCACAGCTAATTTCTAGCTTGAGGTTTTTAGTGGTATTTGTAAATTTTTTCTTTGATTCAGGAAACCTAAACAAGTTACCGATAAAAACATTTATCTACATTTTTCTAACATTAACAAAAACGAATCTGGTGGTAAATTATCATGGTAAAGTTTTTACAAAACCATTCTGCAAAGAAATTGCTCTTTATAAGGTATTTTTAACATGGATCACCATTTTGAAATGTTTCTTTAAAGATAAATAATATGTAATACAATAAGCCTGTGAGAAAATATATATATATATATGTTTTTATATATATATATAAACATATATATGGAGAGAGAGAGAGAGAGAGAGAGAGAGAGAAAGAGAGAGAGAAGAGAGAGAGAAAGTTTAAATGGCATTTTACCAGGTGGGATGTCAACCCTCTCAGAGCCATAGACTATCTAGTGAAAACTACAATACCAGGTTCTTAGGAACCCAAACTTTTATATCTAAAATGCAGCTCCTGCACCTGAGGCTCAGAGATCATAGCAGAAGATGGGGCAGAAAGACTGTAAAAGCCGCCAAAGGAGTGGAAAGCTTGATATGAGTTCTCATCTCCTAGAAATGTCAGAGAAGCAACACCTATGAAGTCTCATCAACATGGCTGCCTACAGAAGACCCGATCAAGGACATCATCATTAGACCTGCTAACACTGAAAAGGGAAAGCCCTCAAGGTCTAAACCCTATACAGAGAACTACAAGCACTTAAGGAAGCCGAGATGAGGAGAAATAGTCTTTCATTGGGCAAAGCATACCAGTTGATTTAACAATACCAAGTGACAAGCCCTAATAATTACATTTAAGCAACATTTTATAGACTCATCAGGAAATATTTATATATTTAAGAATGTATGCATGTGTGCATACACATGCATCCCACTAACAACAACATCAAAGAAATAGAGAACATGAATTTGAAAGAGCAGGGGATGGTGTGTAGGTAGAGG
This sequence comes from Mastomys coucha, assembly GCF_008632895.1. NCBI lineage: Eukaryota > Metazoa > Chordata > Mammalia > Rodentia > Muridae > Mastomys > Mastomys coucha. Next base: position 12,629,206 of record NW_022196898.1, read on the forward strand.
TGGAGGGAGAAAAGGGAAGGGGAAAAACAATATAATTACATTTTAATTAAAAAACATAATAAGTAGTTGTAAGGTTTGCCTTAATCTGAAAAACAGAAAACAAATTTAAGAACATACCTGTGTCTGGTTTACAGTAGGCATCAGTGAATGTAAAGGTATAATTAGAAACTTATCTGAAATTGAAAGAGTAAATTAAATTAAAGGAAGACCCATAAAACATATATGGCACAATATGGCACATGTATGAAATAATAAATTCAGCTGATGAATCACATAGTTCTTTTTTTTTTTTCCCCCAGACAGGGTTTCTCTGTGTAGTCCTGGCTATCCTGGAACTCAATCTCTAGACCAGGTTGGCCTCGAACTCAGAAATCCACCTGCCTCTGCCTCCCAAGTGCTGGACTAAAGGTGTATGCCACCACCACCCGCCGAATCACATAGTTCTTAATTTATACTTCTACATACAGTAAAACCAAGTTTTACTACAATTGTTTTCTGAGTCCGCTAATGACCCACTTTCACTTTACTTTGTTAATCTATTTTATATCAAAAAGCATTTGCTCATCAATTCATTTCAAGATTAAAACAATTTTTTCTATTAGTGTGTGTGTGTCTTTCTGTGTGTATATGCTATGTGGAGGTCTGGCTGTGAAGGTCAGAAGACTGAGCTGGATGCTTTGAACTGGAGTTTTATAAGCACTTGTCAGCTGCCTGATGTAAAGTGGTGTGACTTGAAATCAGATCCTCAGGAAGAGTAGTAAGTACTCTTAATCATGGAGCCTCATCTCTAGCCCCTCACCAAATTCTTAAAATTCTCAATGGTGGGAGTTGTCTACCAAAATCACATTCATAAAAGGCCATTAACTTCATCCTTACTATTAATAAAACCTCCTATGGGAGAGGGAAAACACTGAAAGCCCCTAATTTAAAAGCTCAATTTTGTTCGGCAAGTTTAAAGAAGCAGTTAAAATAATACTTTCATAAAACTAAGAAGTTTCACAAAGTACATTCCCATCTTTACTTATAACTCAGAACTTTTAGAAAATATTCAATTTCTTAAAGGAAAAAAGTAAACTGGACTTAGGTGAACAAAATCCCATACCGATACAGCCACACAAGAAACACCTTCTTCAAATTAGAAAAGGGGAGAGAATTCCACAGACTACATAAATTCTAAAGTCAGTCTTGGTATTATATAGTAAATTCATTTATGCAATACCTGATTTAAACATCACTTGTGACATCAAGAGATCATGCAAAGTACTGATATTATCCCAGCCTGGTAGAAAGACCAATATTGCACCATCCTATATAAATGGGAAATTACAGTTAAGAGAAACATATCAATAATCACACTAACAACTCCATGCACACTTAAATCCTCATTAAAATTAGAGTAGCTTTGAATTTTAGTTGCTATTTAAATGAATGCCAAACTCTTTAAAAAAATACAGACCTACAATCTAGAGATATCTGTTTAATCTCTTCTTTAAATAGGCTAAATGCCTAAATGTTATTTTCAGATTTTCTTCTAGTCCGCTTTTTAAAAAGCATTTAGGAAAATAAGTTTTTCATGGCTTTGTTTGATGCATAATAACATTTAAAAACATATTACTTGAAGAAAAACTAAACAAAACTAACCTCTTCTTCCAAAACAATGTATCGAATAAGGGCAGCAATCAAATTCAGATCCACTTTATCATCATCCATCATTTGCAAAACATCTACAGTACTTGCAGAATATCTACACCAAAATTACAAAGAAAGCCATAAAATGCACGGTAAGTTTTCCATGAGTTTCTCAGATATAAAACTTAAGGTGTGCATATGAATAAACAGTCTACAGAGAAGAGACAATTAAACTCCCTGGAATAATAAAACAGCAGGTAGGCTAGCTCAGCAGCATTTAGGTAGCATAAGATTCTCTCCCTTCAAATACACTCAATATCAGAAGAGTCCTACCTACTTGGATCAGTCACTGTGTGCGTGCCTCAAACAGACTTACCTTGTCCGCAGTTCCTTTATATAAGCTGGCCAGCGTTCCTTATAGATGGCCTCTTTTTCTTCTTTTTCTTGTCTGTTTACATGACCCTGCATGAAACCCCTCTTGAACTGGGATCTATGTTCTTTTTGTTCTGGAACATATCTAAAATAAAAAGAGTATTATACATTTTCCCACATTTGAAACATTACAGCTTTTAAGTATGTCTGAGTTTTTTTACACTGATGATTTGAAATCAGATTCTAAATAATATTTTCACTATATGTTCTAGAGAATGTTGCCTAAAATGTTAACTTAAAGTGTTAAAACCTAAAACTTCTCATTTAGGATAAAAAGTATTCCCTGCTGAAGAGCATAAGACTATATGCCATCTTAATAATCTCAAAGAAAAATGATTTGAGTTGACTTTTATCTGAAATTTTAAGTTTGCTCCAAAATAAAACTTTTTAATTAATAGAAAGTCTAGTAAGACTTAATGATTATTTAATAGACTTTGAAAGACTTTCCAAACCCAATTATATGTAAGAATCCCCTGTGGAGCATATAAAATAATTCCTGAATTCCAAGGATTTAAATTAATAACTCCAGTAGTATCAGATCCATGCTAGAACCTGCATAGTTCTACTGTCACAGTTACAGGTTAGGGGAGATCCAGGATTAGCATTTAAGTTGTACGTGTTCTGTCTAGTGCTATAGCAACTCCATAGTGCTATAGCGAATGTTAGAAATAAAGGAAGTACAGGTGTCCAGGAATTATTCACTTGCACTATGAGCTCTTGAAAGGCAGAGAGAGGGAAAAGACAAAGGAAAACTGAAGCTATTCTTTGACACACATCCCCTACCCCCTGGGGTTCAGAGGATAGCAGATGGAATGGGGAGGATGGGTGGAGTCAGATAGAAAGATGCCTCTGCCTGCTTTGGCACTGACTAGTTCTGGTCTTGCAGAAGGCACTGAACTTCTTCCAGGCTTTAATCAGAAGTGTGCTTTTCATACTCTTAACCTACTATTAGCACGAGAATCTTTTTTAAAAAAGTGATGAAGTGCCTGGTATATAGTTAACACCAAAATGTGCAAATCACCTTTCCTACTTGGTACCATTGGCCAGGGTCTCCCTAAGTCTTTAATACATATAAAGGCACCAACCTGAGGTTCAGCAATGTGAGACTGATGGAAATCCAATTAGAAGTATAAGAACAAAGCTGGTTCCTTCGTAGGAACTTCAAACACTCAGAGTGACTTTCACCCACTCCTCAGCCACTCAGTCACAACCCTCCCTTCAGTCCTCCTAGTCAGCTAGCCAGCGTTTCTTTCCCTCTCCTTCCTGCTCTGCTGCCTTCTCAAGGATGGAGACAGCTTTGAAAAAAAAATTCTACGCAAAAGATCATCCTCCAGCATCCTCCCCTCTCCTGAAGCTGGAGGACAACGTCACAGACACGTTCTTTTGCATCAGACCCCTTTCCTGCAGTTCCATCAAGTTTAAGAAGGCAGCCATTATGAAATGTGGACTGCTGATACTCCATCATTTACCATCATCAAGCCGTTGTACATAATCTCTTTCAAGGGAACTGCTAAGGAGAGCATGATAAAAAGAAAAGAGCACAGCTCACAGTGGAGTTAAGTGCACAAAAAGCTTATGGCCAGACTATAAAACCGAGACCACTGTGCACTACCTCTCTTTTAGAAGTTCCTTCCTCTCAGAAATATAGGCCTCTCTCCTTGCTGCAACTTTCATGGCTTCACTCCTTTCACACTTCCTCATGACATAGCATCTCATTTCTTACTCACTTCCTCAAACTTTATGTAAGAGCTTTACTCCTTATCAAGACACACATTGAAAGGGCATACATATACCAAGTCTTTCCTTTCTTTTAAAATGCTCACAAGGTAGCACCATGTGAAGTAAAAGGTTTTAATGTATGTTAAGTAAACATCTAGCCAAACTTCAGCTGACTTCTCCCCATGTAAAATAAACTAAAATAAATAAAACTAAATAAATAATATTTATTTAATAATAATAACAAATAAATAATTTATATATAGATTTTAAATATATATATATTTATTTATAAATTATTTATTTAATAATAATAATAAATAAATAAAACTAAAATAAAATAAATTTTTTTCTGATATCAATTTTAATTTTTGAAGAAGTCTTCAAAAACTCTACAAATGTTTCTGCACATATAATTTATTCATTCATTCATTATAGCCTAGGCACTGTGATGCGCAAGTAACCAAAATGAGAAAAATAAAATCTTTGACCTTAAAAACTTAAAAACTCTTGTGCAAGAGGCAAAAGAACTACAATCATGATAGTATCAAAAGTGTTATAATACAAAAAGGGAGATGGGAGGAAATGATTTTTTTTTTTTAACTTAGGAATTTACAGAATTTACTTAGGAAATTACAAAGAAGGTGTCACATGGAACGTGAAAGAAAAAGCATGTATACAAATAGACATGAAGAGAGTCTTAACTGGCTATTAGGAATAGCATATTTAATGAATTACAGGCTTCATCTCACGGAAACGAGAGGCGAGATGCTAAAAGGCGTTAGGATGACTGAGCAGCAGGAGCCCGTGCTTTCCTAACCTTTTGCCACTAATGACCAGATACGATTTTGTTCAGCTTGCTAAAGGATGCTGCTGGCAGCTGGAGGCTAGTACTGGTTCTCAGTCAGTGCTGAGAGGCAATAAAAAGTGCACTAGCTGAGGCCCTCTGGTACACAACCCACTCAAAACTGTTTTTCAGTAACGTTTCATATGCAGAGATCTCCCTTGGGGGAGGAGAGAAGGTCTCATGATGGGATTTGTGAAAAGAAAGTAGAGAGTATCCTGTTATCCAGACCAAGAGCCCTGTCAATAGAGCTGACAGTCAGAACCACAAGTGCCTAAGAATGAGAAGACATATAGTATATACCTCACAGCTCACAGAAGCTGTGTGTGTGTCAGAGTGACTGCAATATGTGGCAAAAGCTGGTCATTCAGCACAAAATGTAAGTCATTGGCCGTACACTGGGTAAAGACTACCCTTTTAAATTTACAATCTAGAAAACTAGGTAGAAGACTATCATTAAGCATAAATTATTTGGCAAAAAACATTTTATTTGTACTGGTGGAAAAACTGGCAGAAATCACATACAAGATACTGATTTTGGCTTGAAAACTCTTCACTCTCTATGGAAATGCCCTGGTTAAAGTTTAGAACTCCATGATAAATGGATCAATGATGAGTTAAAGATAAGTGTGTCATGAGAAGACAATACATTAGAACTTTTTAACTTATTTTGCTGCCTATTGTTTACCTTATTTTTTCAATGATATCTTCCAAAAGATATTCCACAACTGGAAAAGTAAACCCAGGTATATGTATCATTGGACAGTTACCTAAAATGGGAGACAAAACATACCCATGACTTTATAGTCAACGTTCAAAATTACAAATCAACACACCGAGTAAGCCAGCATAACATTCTTAAGAAACATTTCCACACTAATTCTCTATCTGACTTAAAAAATGAAAAAGTTTAGTTTTAACAATTAACATTTTACTTCTACGAACTGTATACAGTGCTCACAGTTATACAAAATAATACCAAATACTAAACAGTCATTTTATGTTGAGCTCTAAATATATTAAAAGCCTATTACCCAAGTCTTGGAAAGATCAGGAATTCAAGTCCCATACCTAAACATAGTAAAAGCAATATACAGCAAACCAGGAGTCAACATCAAACTAAATGGAGAGAAACTTGAAGCAATCACACTAAAATCAGGAACTAGACAAGGCTGCCCACTCTCTCCCTCCCTATTCAATATTGTACTTGAAGTCCTAGCCAGAGCAATTTCACAACAAAAGGAGGTCAAAGGGATACAAATTGGAAAGGAAGAATCCAGAATGTCACTATTTGCAGATGATATGACAGTATACTTAAGTGACACAAAGAATTCTAGAGAACTCCTAAACGTGATAAATAACTTCAGCAAAGTGGCTGGACATAAAATTAACTTAAACAAATCAGTGGCCTTCCTCTACTCAAAGAATAAACAGGCTGAAAGAAATTAGGGAAACAACACCTTTTACATTAGTCACAAATAACATAAAATACCTTGGTGTGACACTAAGCAAGTGAAAGTTCTGTATGACAAGAACTTCAAGTCTCTGAAGAAAGAAATCAAAGATCTCAGAAGATGGAAAGATCTCCCATGCTCATGGATTGGTAGGATTAATATAGTGAAAATGGCCATCTTGCCAAAAGCAATCTACAGATTCAATGCAATCCCCATCAAAATTTCAACTCAATTCTTCACAGAGTTAGAAAGAGCAATTTGCAAATTCATCAGGAATAACAAAAAACCCAGGACAGTGAAAACTATTCTCAACAATAAAAAAACTTCTGGGGAAATCACCATCCCTGATCTTAAACTTTACTACAGAGCAATTGTGATGATAAAAACTGCATGGTATTGGTGCAGTGACAGGCAGGTAAATCAACGGAGTAGAACTGAAGACCCAGAAATGAACCCAGACACCTATGGTCACTTGATCTTTGACAAAGGAGCTAAAATCATACAGTGGAAAAAAGACAGCATTTTCAACAAAAGGTGCTGGCTCAACTGGAGGTTAACATGTAGAAGAATGCAAATCAATCCATTCTTATCTCATTGTACAAAGTTCAAGTCCAAGTGGATCAAGGACTTCCACATCAAACCAGATAAATTGAAACTAATAGAAAAGAAAGCAGGGAAGAGCCTCGAGCACAAGGGAAATTTTCCTGAACAGAACACGAATAGCTTATGCTCTAAGATCAAGAATTGACAAGTGGAACCTCATAAAATTATAAAGCTTCTGTAAGGAAAAGGACACTGTCAATAGGACAATAGGGCAACCAACAGATTGGGAAAAGATCTTTACCAACCCTACATCTGATAGAGGGCTAATATCCAATATATACAAAGAACTCAAGAAGTTAGACTCCAGAGAACCAAATAACCCTATTAAGAAATGGGGTACAGAGCTAAATAAAGAATTTAGATTCTTAACTGAGGAATACCAAATGGCTGAGACGCACCTAAAGAAAAGGTTCAACATCCTTAGTCATCAGGGAAATGTAAATCAAAACAACCCTGAGATTCCACCTCACACCAGTCAGAATGGCTAGGATAAAAAACTCAGGTGACAGCAGATGCTGGGGAGGATGTGGAGAAAGAGGAACACTCCTCCATTGCTGGTGGGATTGCAAACTGGTACAACCACTCTGGAAATCAGTTTGGTGGTTCCTCAGAAAACTGGACAAAGTACTCCCTGAGGACCCAGCTATACCACTCCTGGGCATATATCCAGAAGATGCTCCAACATTTAATAAGGACACATGTTCTGGCCTTATTTATAATAGCCAGAAGTTAGAAAGAACCCACATGTTCTTCAACAGAGGAATGGGTACAGAAAATGTTGTACATTTACATAATGGAGTACTACTCAGCTATTAAAAACAACGAATTCATGAAGTTCTTAGGCAAATGGAACTATAAAATATCATCCTGAGTGAGGTAATCCAATCACGAAAGAACACACATGGTATACACTCACTGGTAAGTAGACATTAGCCCAGAAGTTCGGAATACCCAAGATACAATTCACAGACCACATGAAGCTCAAGAAGGAGGAAGACCACAACATGGATAGTTTGGTCCTACTTAGAAGGTAGATCAAAATACCCACGGGAGAAGATACAGAGGAAGTTTAGAGCAGAAACAGAAGGAAATGTCATCCAGTGCCTATCCAGCCTGGGGATTCATCCCATATACAGTTACCAAACACAGACACTATTGAGGATGCCAACAAGTGCTTGCTGAGAGGAACCTGATATAGCTGTCTCCTGAGAGGCTCTGTCACTGCCTGACAAATACAAAACAGATGCTCACAGCCATCCATTGGACTGAGCACAGGGTCCTCAATGGAGGAGCTAGAGAAAGGACCCAAGGAGCTGAAGGGTTTGCAGCCCCATAGGAGGAACAACAATATGAATCAACCAATACCCCCAGAGCTCCAAGGGACTAAACCAACAACCAAAGAGTATACAAGGAGGGACTCAGGGCTTCAGTAGCATATGTAGCAGAGGATGGCCTTGTGGGACATCAATGAGAGGAGAGGCCCTTGGCCTTGTGAAAGCTCGATGCCCCAGTGTAGGGGATGCCAGGACAGGGAAGCAGGAGTGGGTGGGTTAGTTAGCAGGGGGTTTTTGGAGGAAAAATGAGGAAAGGGGATAAAATTTAAAATATAAATTTAAATATAAATATAAATTGGGAAAAAAAGTCTATTACCCAAGATTATAAAATGAGTCCTTCTCTTACCAACTCTAGATAAAGAGCACTACTCTTTGTGGAGGTTGACAGAAAGTTAAAAGAGGAACTAATCAAATACACTGTTTCCACCTTAAGCTCATTAACATATTATCTCAGTACTGTAACAGAAAAGCTGTTTGTCTCTCCCGACATGCAAATCAAGCACACAATAAACAAATGCTAAGCAGTACCAGCGGGCAAAGGACCTGCCATACTGTCTGCTCTGTATCTCACCTATGAGTTATATCAATCTCACTACCAAGCAGAAAGGCATAATACCTGACCCAATAAAACACAATGCTATGAATAGTATGAATAATATGATATGAATAATAAACTGATATGTACTTTATAGACATTTTTACAAACTGAAAATACAATTAAATATGCTGATACCAGAATACAATTGCTGTCTTTCCCTCCAAGTATTTCTATTATTATAGAGGAAAGACACTGAGGAAAAATTCTACAGAATTTACTTTTCCAAGTATTCTAATCTAGTTTCAGAATCTCTGTTAATAATGCAATGTTCATTCCTGTTAATTACACAACCACGGATAAGTTATTTAAAAGTTCAGAGGCTATTTGCAAACCTGAAGCTATACCAGGCAAGCTGTTATAAGAATTGGTAAGAGAGACAGACACTGTCAGATTAGCCTGTAACAGTACATCAATGGTATAGAAGATTCATGTGTACATAAAAAAAGGTAGGAGCATTTCAGTCCTGGGGTTTGATTCGCTGATGCCGGCTCCTTGTGTGACAGTACCAAGAAACGGGCTACTGGGAGAGAAGTGATGCTACTACCATTTAAAAAGCAGGCTCAGTCATCTAGGAAACTAGAATACAGAGTTAAAATATAATAAATTAGCAAACATTCAATTTTATTATACCTAGTATTATACAGAATTTTTGTTTTGAATTTAAACATTTGGCTTTTGACACCTCTTCTAACATATTATGAAACTTTACTCACCAAAATATTCTGAAAATTTCTCAGCATTCAAGGTTGCACTCATCAATATTACTTTAAGATCAGATCGAAAATGGAGAAGATCTTTAATAACAGTCATTAAAACATCTGACTGTAGATTCCTTTCATGAATTTCATCAAGTACAATATGGCTGACACTGGACAAACGTCTAGAAGACAAGTGTGAAATTTACAATTTAGAATGAAATTGAAAACAACCATTTTTAACAACACAGTCCTGTTTAATAATTACATCTCTGGCTGGGCAATGTTGGCACACATTTTTAATCCCAGCACTCAGGAGGCAGAGGCAGGCAGAACTCTGAGTTCAATGTCAGCCTGGTGGTCTATACAGGGAAATCTGTCCCCGAAAAAAAAAAAAAAAATGGAAAACAAAACCAACCAATCAACCAACCAAAAAGTTACATGTTTGGATAGCTATGAAGTGCTTGTTTATATAGCTTTGGGGGATGGGGAGGAAGTCTCATGTAGAAAGGGCTAGGCCAGGTTCCTGACCCTCCTGCCTTCATCTCTCAAGTCCTGTGGTTACAAACACAAACTACCCAACTCAGTTCATTGCTAATATTTTTTTTATTTATTCACTGAAACATACTCACGAGTCTGACTGGAGCCACTGAAGAATGATTCCTGTTGTACAGTATAAGATAGAACCTTGTTTCCTTGGCAACCGACTGTGAATAAAAGATACAAGTTATTGACTCTTGGTTTTCTTTTCTAAGAAAGTAGAGTTCTACAGAGGTTTCATAAAAATCTTTGTAAGTAATATTTTGTTATTAAAGCATTTACCACAATAATAGAAAATACTAGCCTTAAGTTTACTTTGATACTAAAATTCTTTTTTTTACATGTATAACCTTTAACATTCAAAGACTGAATGAATTTACGGGCCTAAATTTCTGGTTTGGTAAATAGAAATCTAAGTCTGTTCACTTAAATGGATTAAGCAACTTGAACTACAGAAAAGGACCAAAGAAGTTTATTAAACATCAATAATAACAAGGGGTAGATTAAGCAGCACCAACACATACATGACAGCTGTTCACCTGACAGAAATGATCCACTAAAGATACTAAAATATTATTTCTAATCATTCCTTAATGTTAAAAGACATTTTTAAAAACAGTACCTTTAGGATTCAAAGATGAGTTTATGGTAACATGCCAACTAACACTAAAACTGCTTTAAACATGAATTCTAGGGGAACTTGTTTTCTAGCCAACTGCCCGCAGGGAACTATTTCTTTACTTCTCAATAAACCCTGCTGGTTTGTCTTTCAAAAACTTATGCACGGGCATGCTGAGATGCCTGATTGCCTTCAAGCCTATGAACCTAGTTCAATCCCAGGAACCATGTGGTAAAGAGAACTGACTCCTGCAAGTTGCCCTCTTATCCATTCCCCCTACTTCCTTTCCTCCCTCCCTCTCTATATATACACACATGTACACATACAAATAAAGACATATAAGGTATATGTCAATGCTAAAAGAATCAATGTAAAAGAGAAGGACAAAAATCTCCCGATTTGAAGTCTCACATCTACTTATATAGAATAAATGACTTGAAATGAACACTTTACCTTTGGAGACGAATCTGGTATCCAGTACTATTACCATTGCCACAAGACTCTGCCCTTTCTGCAGCCACTCTCTCAGCAACCTTTAAATAAAACACAGTTGTAATTAAAAAACAAATTCCTTTAGACAAATGTTCTTAACTGTCATGAAAACCTGGGGATGTTAGAAAGTAGTTGACTTTCATATGAGTTTAGAAACTAGAGAAACTCAAAGTCTGCAATACCTAAAACCACGTGATGTTCTCTGTGAGCATGATATACTACCAGCTTCTTCTGTTTATTTTTCATTTATCTTTATAAAAACCTTCAAGTCTAAGCTCTCATGCCATCACTATTTTCAAACATCTTTTATGAGATTCTCTCATTAACTATTTTCTTTTTGATTTGTCTACAGTAGTAGGGGGACCACAGTTCAAACAAAAACTGTAATTTGAAAATAAGTACATACTGATAATTTCCAATTTACTTCTTGATTTATTGTTCTTTTTTATTTGTAGTATAGACTGGTATTTAACTCCTAGTCTTTTGTCATTTGTTTTTGTTTTTTTCTTAAGATTTTATTTTTTTTTTATATATATGAGTACACTGTAGCTGTTTGAGGTACCCAGAAGAGGGCATCAGATCCCATTACAGATGGTTGTTAGCCACCATATGGTTGCTGGGAATTAACTCAGGATCTCTAGAAGAGCAGTCAGTGCTCTTAACCACTGAGCCATCTATCTCTCCTGCCTGTCAGTTGTTTTCAAAAGTAATGGCTATCAAGTACAAAATGAGATTGAAATTTAATAATAATCGTTGCAGACTTGTATAACTTCCTGCAATTTTGGACTAACATTATCTATGCTAAATCACTCAGGCTAAGCTTCCTCTGAGGAGCTTCATTCAAAACTCACTTTGGACTGGAGAGATGGCTCAGCGGTTAAAAGCACTGGCTGCTCTTCCAGAGGTCCTGAGTTCAATTACCAGCAACCACATCGTGGCCCACAATCATCTATAATGAGATCTAATGCTCTCTTCTAACATGAAGGCATACATGCAAAAAATAATGCTTTAAAAAAAAAAAAACTCCCTATCTATAGAAATGCAGCTTCAAATGGAAAATACACTTTCCATTTTCACTACTATTCATATACCCATGTACTCATCGACACTGAAGGCAGACCATGAAAAGAACAGGAGTAAGCCTAGAGGCAGAACTTAATGCCCCTCATGGAGAAGATTGTTTGCGAATCAATTCTATAAACAATTGTTGGCTTTCATTTTTTAGATTTGTACTGGAATTACTTTAACTTGATAAAGAGAGAAATCTCTACTCTTTATGTATTCACTATCAAATATTTGTCAATTTAGCATTTGCTCTCATAGGGACAAATCCTAAGCCTAATAAAAGATCACTGCAAACCTTAAAAACCAGTTAAGTTCAATCAAAGTTACTCAAAGGAGAAAGAATTTTCACAAGTGAGAGCTTACTTACTGAAATGGCACTAATTCTTCTTGGCTGAGTACAAACTATTCTGCAGGCAGAACCTTTTCCTCTTTCGATGTAGTTATCCAAGATGAACTGCGTAACCTGAGTGGTTTTGCCACAACCAGTTTCACCACTTATCACTGTCACCTGATGGTTATTGATTAAATTTACCAGCTCCTAGTTCAAAAGAGAATATGAGTGAAGAACAGCACATATTGACTCAAGTCTGAAAAAGCATTTAAGTTTCTATTCAGAAAAGTAAATCAGGTATATCTAGGTAAATCTTAGAGGAAATAACTAACATTTTAGATATACACTAATATTCTTCACACTAACAATTTACTGCTTAAATAAAACTATCACCTTACTTCAAGAATGTTATATATTGTAATATAAGACATATTTAAATTATAACTATCTATTCTATCAACATATATCATGAGAACATGTTTCCAGTTTAAACAAACACAGCTGGTAAACATTTGTTCCTTAAAACCCGTGGCTTCTGAATTTGCAGAACTAAAGCTTTTGAAGAAGCAATTATACCTACACTGAATGTGTCAAAATTCCCTTAACAATACAGTGCGTAATTATATAGCATTTACACATATTAGAGACATTAAATCATCACAAGATGATTTGAGATATACAAGAACACATGTAGCTTATAGGAAAATACAATACCATTTTATGTAAGTACTTGAACATCTGAGGTGATATAAGTCTATTCTGCAACCCTACACTCCAAAGGGCCCAGAACGAATCCCACAGATACTAAAGGGACTATGCTCAGAAGTGGACTATAACTCATTCATTCAACAGTGTCTGGATGCCAGTGCAATGGCAGGCATTCCAAGTTAAGAGGTTCAGAATAAACAAAACACACTCTAAGAACTTATGTTGGACTAGGAGGGGAGCAGACACAGACATATCAAGTGGTAATAAATGCTATGAAAAGCAAAGAAGAAAAACTAAATCAGACTGGAAGGACAGAGCTACAGAAAGAACTATGTTCTTGTTTGGCAGGGCTCTGTGATGAAATTCAACCAGTCCATTATAACTCTATTCTTGGCAGTACCTCAATTTTAACTCAAGAGCTTGGTTTTGCAATAAGAGCAACACAATCTTCCAGAGATATATATGGCAATTCTACTTTTTAAACTCCAAAGATTTTAATAATCTTTGGACAAAAACTGCTTCATAATCTTTTTCTTTTTTTTTTGGTTCCATTTTACCTTTCCAGAGCACCAAAGCATGCAGTTAACTTCTCTATGGAAGAAGGCTCACCAAGTTGTATTTCTATTATGTAAATGAAATTAAACAGTAGAAAGTATTTTTTGTTTACCTTCTGCATTCCATATGAAGGCAACTTTTTTCTGAAATGCTGAAATTAAAATAAAAATCATTCTCAGAATAAACATCATGAAATTATAATAAGAACATATCATATCTAAATATAGTAGAGCAAGAAGAGTATTTTCCTATTTTATAGTGCATGTGTGAAATAACACAACTTAACCAGAATTACAGGACTAGAAGTACATTCTTCAAGGTTAGAAGGCAAATGCCACCTACCTACTCCTACTTCTATTCTGTGTGCTCATCACAGACTATTTCTATGTCATTTTTTTTTCCCTACTCACTCATAAACCATTTCCTAATGCAACAGGCACCGGAATAGAGCCCATGATTTTTTTTGGGCAAGTGCATTTAACTGAAAGAGGAAATTTAGCCCTTCATTTCAGGACTGTCATTTCTGTTGCCTTTCTAACTTCACTGGGTTGCCACAGATCTCATTGAAAATCCTTTATATATACAAACAACAAACAGTTGTTGACACACACAGCTTTTTGTCAAATATACAACTTGGCAGACAAAAAACAGAATAACAAAAAGAGCAAATTATTTGACTGATGTTAACAACTTCTTGTGAACTTTAGAAATTATTCTGGAACCCTATGCCCATACTAAGAAGTACTAGAATTTATACTAGCTAGATGAAATCTTCAGCAGCACAGACACAAGGTAGTTTTAACGTCTTTCTTATTGAAAAACAAAAATAACTCTTAATTTAAAAACTAATATCCAGAATAAAAATTAAATTAAGAACTGTTCTAGCTAATCCAGGACATTATTACCACACTTATGGTTAAGGTTTTGTTTTTTTTCTTTCTAGTAACACAAACAAGACCGTCATTGTGATGAATTAAAGTGAGCCTTTGGGCTAGAAGTAATAAAAGCCACTATGTATTTCAGACAAATTTGTTTATGACTTTTAAATTATTTCATAATATCAAAAATATTAAGATATATATCACCAAATACAGCTATCTTAATGTATAAGCTATTTTTATTGTTGGCTTTCAAATTATAATACATATAAATCTTCAGAACATTTTTAGAGCAGGGACATAATTCCAATACTGATAAAGTGCTTGGCTTAGCAGTATGAAGAGCTGAGTTTAATCCCCAACACTTACATTGGAAACAAGAACAGGTATGGTGTGTTCTCACTAGGAAAGCCAATAGGCAATAGGCAGGGCTTGCTGGCCAGCCAACCTAGCTAAACTACTGAGCTCCAGAAGAGTGGGAGACCAGTTCTCAAAAAGGCCCAAGAGGGGCCAGACATGACAACACAAGTCTTTAATCTGAACACTAGAAAGGCAGAAACTTCTAGGAGTTCAAGGCCAGGCAGAGATACAGAGACTGTCTCAAAAACAAAACACTCAAGGTGGGTGATTTCTAAGGACTTATACTTCTGGCCTCCATATGCACATACCCATACTCACACCAACAAAAAATTGAATTGTAAATGTACATAAATTTTAATAGAAATGAAACATTTATCAGTGACTGGGAAAAAGGAAGGTTTTTTCTTTTTTTAAATGCTAGATCAGTCACCCATCCGAATTTTGTGCAAAGAGACAGTAACCAATTCTTTGTTCCTAACGTAGAAGTTCTCCCAGCCTAAAGATTCTGAAGTAACTGACCTCATTAAGTCTCACTCACCAGTGTCCAAATCATATTGCTTCTCATGGTCATTAAAGAGCTATATAATTTGAACCCTAGTCAATTTCAGCTAATCTATAATAGAAAATTCAACCTTGATCAAATTGACCAATAGGTTAAACCTTTCTCAAAGATTCGATAGTGTGCCTGCTCAAAAATAGCACTACATATTTACAAGATATGTACTCCAGAAAGCCCCTTATATTCCCCTAAATATGTATTTCTGCACATTTGAAAGTTCTATCACATCTACTATCTAAAACACAGAAGTCATATAATTTTATATTTTAACTGGAGGGGGACTTTAAATAGCTTATCTGTCAAAACAAGTAATTCTGAAGTAATTCATTATGAAGTAATTCATTCAGTCCTCGATGCAGAAGTTTACTGAAATGTCAGTCAACAAAATGAATCATCTCGATTTTGAAAACTTTAATTTTATCATCTGTTAAGAAAAAGAAAGCCTGAGCTGGAAGAAACTTGCTAATTCTGACAATTTACCTGTCTGGGTTCATGATTTCTCACTAAACTGACCTAGAAAACTCTTCCCGATGACATTAGCACTCCACAACATTTCTTCTCAGCACATACGCATCTGTCAATAAGATACTATTGTCAATAAGATACACTATTGACTTTCCAGTCTACATTTTTCTACTGCCAAAGAAAGTCTTCCCATGGAGGTGTCTTGTTGAAGAATCTCACTCATCTAGATTGAGCAGTTAACCTTCAACCACAAACTCACTTCTTTCAAGGGAAGGACAAGAATGACAGATTTTCCACAAACTGTTTCACATTACCTGCATGTCTATATACCGGGGGTCAGTTTTTTTCTTTTGTAAATCTTCCAATAATTGTTGATCTAAGCCTAGGTTTGGCTCATTTTCTTGCAATAAATACTCAGAATCTCTGTCAATATATGATTTGTCTGTGGTCCTAAATGTCTTTTTTTCTTGGTTCAGCACTTTCTTTTCCTGGTTGTCAAGTTTCTTCTCTGAGTTTATTTTTTTCTCTGAAGAAACTTCAGTACCATACCTATAATCACAAAATAGAGAAAGAAAAATAGATGAATAGCATCTCAGGACTTGGAACAAAACATCTTTAAATACTTCAAAATCCCCAACACTGAAAGCACTACAATGCAGTTATGAAATATGCTTAGATTCCTATAATGCATTCAAACTTTCTATCCTTTTAACTGGATATTATCAGGTAATTTATACCCTAAGGAATCCACACAATAGTCACTCATTTTTTGCAGTCATTTCCACTGTTTTACTTTTCCTGATTTTTCAGGATTTGGTTTATTTTACTTCTTTTGATGTCTGCTGCCCTTTAGCTAGATATAAATGGTAAGTTACATTACATAGCCTCCAAAACACTTTAATATGGTTTTTGCAACCTTCCGAAACAGTAGCAATTTAACTTTGGAGACTTGCCCCAAAGAAGAATTGTGAAAAAAGAACATGACAGATAAAAAGTACAAATACCAATATCTTATACAGAATACCTACACCTGACATTTAGAGATCATACTATTGAAAAGTTTTCTTTCTTAGAGCTGGGTGAGATGGTATATACCCTTAATCCTAGCACTTGGGAGAAAGAGACAACCAATCTCTGAGTTCAAGACCACCTTGGTCTACAACAGAGTTGTTTCTAGGACAGACAAGACTACAGAAGAGAAATCCTTTTTCAAAAAAATAAATTTTTTTTTCTTCAAATCTATTTGCTCAACACTAAAAAGGATTCCAGAAGACTAAATTCAACTTAGTGAAGAGACTAGGGATAGTATTTTTTGGTTTTCTTATTTGTTTTGATTTTTTGTTTAGGCAATGTCACAACAAAATGTTTTTACTCTTTGCTATTCATTATGAGGATATTTTTTATCTTACCCATGATCCTCAGGAGCAAACCAGGATATCTGTGCTTCTGAATCTTTATCATTCTTAGCTTGGACTGAATTTAGCAGCTGCACAATTTGCTCTTCTCGCCGTTCATCCATGTGCACTACAGCTCTCTATTTTGTAAAAAAGAAAAAGTATAACTGTTAATACAAACATGCATAAAATTACTTTACATTTAAGATGAAAAACTATAGGCAAAGTACTGTATGTTCAACATATGTATAAGTAAGTTACACTACTTACCCATGCTTGCCCTCTAGCCTAATCTCCCTTCCTAGGTGAAATTCC
The DNA here is from genome assembly GCF_008632895.1 of Mastomys coucha. Taxonomy (NCBI): domain Eukaryota; kingdom Metazoa; phylum Chordata; class Mammalia; order Rodentia; family Muridae; genus Mastomys; species Mastomys coucha. The sequence continues at coordinate 12,646,792 of NW_022196898.1, forward strand.
TGGCAACATTTGTGTGTCCCAATAGGCCTTTTGGCCTGTCATGTATCTACAAAATCTGCTCTGCAGATGACTGGCAAGTAGAGCTTTCTTGTCTCTTCCTATCACTTTGATTTCCTTAGTTCCCACCTACTAATGCTTACAAATGCCCAAAAATCAAAACTTAAGTACTCAACAACAGATCTTGAAAAGTGTATAAATACCATTATGTGGTGAACAGCATGCAGTCTTATTTAAACAACAGCAAAGCCAATAAATACAGACATTTCTTTAAAAATCAACAAAAATAAAATGTGACAAAAAAGCTGAATGACTACTTGAGTGTTGTTATACTTCCGTACAGAGTAAATAAATTCTGAAGGCTGATTTCATAGGGAGCTATTGGGTATTAATGGAGGTGGCTAATGCAGTAGCTGCTTCAGGTGATAAAAATAAAGAAAATATCAGAACTAGCAAAGATGAAGTCTTTAGAGGCTACAGAACCCCTAAAACTCCAGCAGTGAAATGTCAGTGCAAATAAGAACAAACGTCAAATGTAACTCTTGGAGACTTTCATTGTATATAGGAATTTTAACAAAAGATTCTTCAAAAATACTGAGCCTACAACTTCCTTATAATCCATACTTAATAATGTACACATGAGTTCACAGGCAATGGGGAATTGAGAGCGGTCACCAAGAAGGAAAAAGCCAACATATTAATTGAAAGATAAAATAGTTTAAAAGGAGACTAAAGAAACCTTAGGAATTAAGGATTGTGTAAGTGGGACATAAGTAGATGGCATATGGACTGTGCTTTTATGTCCATGTGATAGTTAAGGTCAAAAGAGGACCTTTTTAAGTCAATTAAAACAATGATGAGATTTTCTAATTCTACTAATTATTAAAAGAAATCTGAATCTGGATCTCCCCAGATTTTGTAGAGAAGCTATTCTCATCAAATAATGGTAGAACTTCTCACAAGATCTGGCACTCAAGGCCCAAAACAGAAAATCAGCAGTCATTAATGCCCAACCTCTTCACCAAGAATACAAAGTAAAGGCATCCCTTCGGTCTCCCCAGCCCCAAGGCTGTGCTCTCGTTTTCAGTGTTAGCAGCAAACCTCCTGGCAAGTGCTCCAGCTCCATTTCCTCATCCTTCCCTACCTGGATGCCCTACTGCAATGTTAACTCACTCATCTCCAGAATTCATCAACGTCTTTATGACACCCAAGAGCTGCCTGCCACTATTAATTTACATACCCTCTCCCCACCTCTGGATATTCCACCCTTGATTTTTTTTCCCCAGTCTTCTCTTCCTCTAATTATCTTTGTTGCATACTTTACAGCAGGAATGATCTATAGACTGAGTAGCACTAGCATCATTTGGAAGTCTGTTAGAAAAGACTCTCCAGTCTTGTCCCAGTCATATACTTTAACTTTAATGCCAGGTGAATCCTATGCATATTCAAGTTTGAGAAACAAGATCCGTTTACTTCAGAACTAAGCCATTATTTTCATTATGTACCATCATTTCAATAGCATTCAAGGGCCCTTGCTAAATCTAGTGAAGATGTTTCTAGGTCATCGGTTCTCAATGACTCCTTAAGGTCAAATGACCCTTTCATAGGAGTCACTTAAGGCTATTGGAATACAGATATTTACATTACACTTCATAACATGAGCAAAAAAAGTTACAAAACAGCAACCGAATAAATTTAAGGTGTGTGTGGGTCACCAAAACATGAGGAACGGCATTGAAAGGTCACAGCATTAGAAAGGTTGAGAACCTCTGCTCTAGGGTATCAGAACCATCCAGAAATCCTCACCTGTATGCCTAATCATGTCTAACTATCTTGTAAGATCCTTTCATTTGAACAGACAGCCCATATTCTCTATTTAGTAACATAACACTCTGACTGAGGTCCTTAGCACACATTATCTCTAAAAATTAGGTACTGTAATAGTACCTCAAAAATTAAGTTTGCCATACATATATATATATAGAAAGAACTATGAGGATCCACTGGAGTACTTTCATTTTGTAAGCATGAGGCTTGTTTTAATGTAAAAGCTATGGAATTCTACAATAAAATGATATCAAGCTAAAAGTGCTGAAAAGAATTATACCAACTAAAAACATGTTTAAAGATAATTCAAAGATTCATTTTAGAGAGGAAAATGGAATAAAACTTAGTAAGGAGCAGAAATAACAAATGTTAATCAGACTATGATTATACCAGACTCAGAACTTGAGCTTGGAAGGATCAACCCACATTACACGATTGCCAGAAAACACCAAGGAGAGGCAGAAGCTTCATGGCTTCAATGAACAAGTTGGGCAGTAAAGAATAAAATGATCTAAAGATCACACAAAGAACTACCTTTTAGGAGACCACAATGGGCTGGGGTGGGCGTCTATAACTCAAAGAACAGTTTAGAGTTCTGACGAATAATTGCTGCAGAGATAAACAAGAAAGCAGAGCAAACAGATTTACCAAAATGAAAGAGAACAATCAATGTTCACTTCCACGCGGCAAGTAAAGAAACGACACTGACGTTTGCTAAAACAAGTTTGGGAATGGGGTTGGGATCAAGAGGTCAACTAATAAAAGCCTTGCCCCGAGGTGTGCACATATGAAATCCCAGCACTAGGAATGGAAAGAGGACTAGGAGTACATGGTCAGCTCACACTATGTAGCATCAATAGCCAGTGCACAAGTTAAATGTGCCCTGTGTTTATCTGGAAAGAGAACTTCCACTTATTTAACTTACTTGTTTAGGTATTTCTTTCCCCCTAGTAGAATGCAAAGGTCTTTAGCATTCAAAAACCATGTATGAAACAGGGTCAAAAAACGTTAAAGAATCTGTGCAATGATGTATTTACTTAGAACAGGTCACTCAAAATACATTTTGTTTGTTGGCTTGGTAGTGCACACCTTTAATTCCAGCACTGAGGTGGCATAGGTGGGATCTCTGTGTGTTCAAGGCCAACCTGGTTTACAGAGCAAGTTCAGGGCAGTCAAGGCTACACAGAGAAACTCTGGCTCAGGGAAAACAAAACAAAACAAAACAGACAACAAAAACATGATGCTCCCTATACCTCAGATCCTCAATATACAAACCAAACTGACAATTTCCTGATGAAATTAGGCAAATACTTCTCTACAGCGTCTTCAAGGACGTTTTAAGTCTTAAAGAGGTGCTGCTAGTCAACAGAAAATTCAGAACAGAAAGGGAGAGAAAAAAAGATGAGCATATGATTCATTTTAATGCTAATACAATTAGCTAAATTACTTAAGATCTACATTTAAGACAGTGTTTTACTGCTTTTGTTGGCCGCTTCAAGGAAAGAACTTAAAAGTGACAGTAAGCGTTCTAAATGATGGCATCCCCTAATAAAGTCTGCTTCGGCTAGAATCAGAATTTAGCGTTCACCCACAGTTCAGTTCTCACATCCTTAAACAGGGCATACATCGGCTGCAGCAGTGATGGCTTGGAACGGAGGCGCAACCCATCGGGCGACCGGACACCCGCTACAGGGGGCTCGGCAGAGATTGCATCCATCCCAAGCAAACGCCAGGGAAGAGTCAGGGTCGGTGAGAGCACCGAGCAAACGCGTCCTGACCTGACCTCCATACCTCCTGCCGCTCAGCCTCCTTGTTCTTCTGCGTCTGCTTCCTGGCGTACCACAGGCCGATCTCGCGACCCTTAAGGTGTCCGGGATGTCGGCTCCGGCCGCCGCGGCCCCTTCCGCCGCCGCCGGAGCCCTGGCTCCCTCCACCACCGCTGTCGGAGCCCTGGCCGGAGCCCCGTGGGCCCCCATCGCGGCTCCAGCTCTGATGATAGTCGTAGCTCATTGTCCGAGACCACCAGCACCACTACCAAAATACAACCGTTGAAAATGGCGTCCAGGCCCGGAAGCAGGCGCACATTCCCCTCGGCTTTGCTTCCAGCGCCCAGCGCGAGAGGGCGGGCCGTTGAGCGTCACAAGCAGATATTTCCGGTGACGTCACGGGCGGCGCGAGCATGTGTGACCCGCAATGAAGTTTTTCTGTGCGGGTTCTGGCCAGAAGCTTAGGTTCCCCTCCTGGCGTCCTTGGGATGGCGGGGAATTTAAACTAGCCTTAGAAAAATGTGGAAATTTGAGTGAATTTTAATTACTTTGTTAAAACCTAGAATTTGTTTGCAAAGCCATGGATAGTAAGTACATACCCAACAACCATCCACCGCTGTGTCCTCTCCTCAAAGACCAAAGAATTTCGTATTTCTTAGAAAACGCCTGGCACTTCTTTCAGTCAAATAAGTATACACACCCAAATGCCTTCTTTAAGGAATCTTTTTTTTTTTTTT
>NW_022196898.1:12651411-12654228 GCF_008632895.1 Mastomys coucha
TAAGAAGGAATGAAATGTCTACCTTTTGGTCTTCCTTCTTCTTGAGTTCCTTGTGGAATGTGGGTTGGGTTGGAGAGATGGCTCAGCCGTTAAGAGTACTACTGACTACTCTTCCTAGAAGTCGTGAATTCAATTCCTGGAGACCACACGGTGGCTCACAGCCATCCATAATCAAATGCCATATCCTCTTTTGGTTTATCTGAAGACAGCTACAGTAAAATACATACATATTTTATTTTAGTAAAATAAATATGTATGTAAAATATACATAAAATAAATAAATCTTCAAAAAAAAATCCAACAATCTTTAATCCTGGGACTTGGGTGTCAGCTCAGTTGATAAAAGTACTTGCCTGGCATGGTTTCAATCCCAACCGTGTAAATGGTGTAATGCTGGCATGCAATCCCATCAAACAGCAGATGGAAGCAGAGGAAACAGAATGCCATTCTTAGCCGCATAATGAGTTTGAGACTATCATAGGTTCCCTGTGTCTAATCTGGCCGTTCCTCAAAAAATTGGAAATAGTTCTACCTAAAGACCCAACTATACCACTCTTGGGGATATACTGAAAAGACACCCCACCATCCCACAAGGACATGTGCTTCACTATGTTCATAGCAGCCTTAATTGTAATTGCCAGAAGCTGGAAACAACCCAGATGTCCCTCAACCGAGGAATGGATACAGAAAATGTGGCTCGTTTACTGAATGGAATACTATTCAGCTATTAAAAATGAGGATATCATGAATTTTGAATGCAAATGAATGGAACTAGAAAATATACTGAGCATGGAAGTAACCCAGACCCCAAAGGACATGCATGGTATGTACACAATGATAAGTGGATATTAGCCAAAAAAGTACAGAATACCTAGGACACAACGCACAGAACTTAAGAAGTTTAACAAGCAGAAAGGCTCAAATGAGGGTGCTTCAATCCCACTTAGAAGGGGGAAGAAAATAATCATGGGAGGCAGAGGGAGGGAGAGACCTGGATGGGAGAGGGGTGCGGGAGGGGAAAAGGAAACAGGATCAGGTATTGGGTAGGTGAGCAGGGGAGAAGCCCAAAGGGTCAGGAGAATGCATGGAAATAAGGAGCGGGGTGTGGGGGAACCCTCTAGAAAGTACCAGAGACCTTGGAGGTGAGAGACTCTCAGGACTCAATGTGGGTGACCTCAACCAAAATGCCCAAAAGTGGGGAGAGGGAACTCAAAGAGCCTACCTCCGTAGATAGACAGGGCCCTAAGTAGAGGCACTGGGTTACTAACCCACAGTCAAAATTTCTGACCCAGATTTGTTGCAGGGACAAAAATGGATAAGAGACTGAAGGAAAGTTGGTCCAATGACTGTCCCAAGTTGGGATCCATCTCATGGGGGTCTAACATTATTATTGATCCTATGATGTGCTTACAAACAGGAGCCTAGCATGGCTCTCCTCTGAGAGGCCCTACCACCAGCTGACTGAGACAGACACAGATACTTACACCCAACCTTTGGACTGAAGTTGGGGACCCCTATGGTTGAATTAGAGGAAGGATTGAAGAAGCTGAAAAGAGGGCAACCCCATAGGAAGAACACCAGTTTCAACTAACTGGGACCCCAGGGAGCTCTCAGAGACTGAACCAACAACCAGGAGGATACACCGGCCAGGCAGAGACCCCCTAATACATATATAGCAAAGGTCTACCTGGTCTGGCCTCAGTGGGAGATGCATTTAATCCTCCAGAGACTTGACACCCCAGGAAAAGGAGAAGTCTGGGGCGGGAGACCATCCTCTTGGAGGCAAGGGGGAAGAGGAATAGGATGAAGAACGGTGGGAGGGGGAACCAGGAGGAGAGGCAATGACTGAAATGTAAATAAATAAAATAATAATAGTAATAATCTTTACTTACTACCTTATCTAATCGCATAAAATAAGCATATATTCCAGAATTCAAGGCAGAATACTTGAGAAATGTAAAGCACACTTTTATTCACACACTGACTTGAAAGCCATGTGTTGCTTATTAACAAGACTAGTCAGTGCCTTGTGCCACCTATTATAAACTAATAAAGTGATTGAACCACTTGGTTTTAATTTGCACCACTTTCTGTTTTGTTTAAACATCTGATTTAAAGGTGTTAGAGATACCTGACCAACAATGAAAGCAAAAGCTACAAAATGGCAGATATGAGTTTTTAAGTGCTTGGTATTTTTGTTTGTTTGTTTGCTGTTGGTGGTGGTGGTGGTGGTGGGGGGGGTTTTGGAAGGGAAAATAAAGATATGTATATATGGATATTGCTACAAGACCAGGAAGTGATCCAGATCAATCAAAACACTAAAAGTGTTTTAAGTAAATGCACCTGAAACCTTTTTATTATGAAACCTTTTATTATGTGAAGGTAGAGCCTCCCAAAAATTTTTGTCCTAATCTTCTTGCTAGAAGAATCAGGGAAGGCTGGATATTCACTGAAGACTAGAAGTTAGCACCCTGTGCACACAGATTTTTGTCACAAAACATGCACATCTCCTGTCTATTCCAAGGATACCCTTATCATCTCCGTGTTCTCCATACATGACCTTCTTCTTCTCCCTTACTTTACTTGCTTAAAGTTCTGAGTATACAATCCTGTCTTCTATCTTTACTTCCATAGTTTTGGCTATTGGTGGTCCATTATAGACCCAGAGGATTAAGTACAAAACCCATGAATTCATATGTTTTAAATTGTGTGCTGTTCGACTTAGTGGGATGAAATTCCACGGTTGGTGTGAAAGACCCCTGAGGGAGACCCCCACTCAAATCTCGGGAGGATGTACACCCAAGGAATCACGAGAGA
>NW_022196898.1:12654633-12655426 GCF_008632895.1 Mastomys coucha
AGATTCTTAGGCCCATAACTTTTCTTCCTAGTCAGCACAGGTCTAAAGCTTTAATTTTTCCTTTCAGGTGTATTTTGAGTGGCACCTGAGTTATCCCTTTGTTCATTTTATCTATGTTCTACTGACCCCAGATTCCTAATCTGAAGTTTGTAACCCCATCTGAGGTCATGTAACTTAATGTCAGTGCTAAGAAGTTTTTGGCAACAAAGAAAGTTTTCTGAACAAGCAACATCTCAAAATTAATTCAAAACCATGCATGTTAATTAAAGCAAGGTGTTTTCGTTAAACCAGTCCATGTTCCACTGTAGTTTTGATTTAGAACATCAACATGCATACCCTGTGATGTGTGCATGCAGTCACTATGCAGTGTTGGCAAACATTATCTAAAACACCTGGGTTCAAATTTTTGCCTTGTGCCACCTATTGTAAACTAATAAGGTGATAGAACCACTTGGTTTTGATTTTTGCCAAAGGTATTCTATGAACTGCAGTGTTCTTAAAAATACATAAAAGCATACAGCTGTTATAGAGAAATAGTGGTTTAACTATGGAAAACCAACACTTGCTATTTTCATTTCTTAGTATTTAGTACTTGTACTGGCTGGTTTTGTGTGTCAACTTGACACAGGCTGGAGTTATCACAGAGAAGGGAGTTTCAGCTGGGGAAGTGCCATGAGATCCAGCTGTGGAGCATTTTCTCAATTAGTGATCAAGGAGGTAGAGTTCCTTGTGGGTGGTGCCATCGCTGGGCTGGAAGTCTTGGGTTCTATAAGAGAGCAGGCTGAGCAAGCCA
>NW_022196898.1:12656977-12688941 GCF_008632895.1 Mastomys coucha
ACAGGCTGGAGTTATTACAGAGAAGGGAGCTTCAGTTGGGGAAGTGCCTCCATGAGATCCAGCTGTGGAGCATTTTCTCATTTAGTGATCAAGGGGGTAGGGCCCATTGTGGATGTTGCCATCCCTGGGCTGGAAGTCTTGAGTTCTATAAGAGAGCAGGCTGAGCAAGCCAGGAGAAGCAAGCCAGTAAGGAACATCACTCCATGGCCTCTGCATTAGCTCCTGCTTCCTGACCTGCTTGAGTTCCAGTCCTGACTTCCTCTGGTGATAAACAGCAACGTGGAAGTAAGCCAAATAAACCCTTTCCTCCCCAACTTGCTTCTTGGTCATGATGTTTGTGCAGGAATAGAAACTCCGACTAAGACATGGTAATAATACATACCAAAAGGAAGGCTTGATGTGTTTAATTTAAATGAAAAGATAGAAGTCTTTGGTTTGATAAGAAAAGAAAATTATGTGTTGAGATTGCTAAGATACATGATGAAAGTGAATCTCTTTGTAAAATTGTGAAGAAAAAACAATCATGCTAATTTTGCTGTCGTAGTTCAAATTGTAGTGGCCACAGTACAGGATAAGCTCGCTCCCCCCACCTATCTCAATTTGGTAAGAATTAAGTTAGGTGCACCTTTTATTTTGCTTACACATTGTGTCAGTTTAATCTGAATGTCCTAAAATACTGAACAAAGAAGATGAAGGTTTGTTTCATTTTTATAGCTATAAAATGGTACAAGAAAAAAATGGTAATTAGTAAAATTTGGTATTCAGACAAATGTGAGGAGAGAATGTTACAGTGCAATGCTTTCAACAGCCTACAATATTATCTTTTTCAAATGTTGTCTTTACTGTTCATAGGCTAGAGCACTGATTCATAAACATTATGTTCAAAATGACAGTATTTGGTGTCCACTTCCACAAACACCCACCTCTCCATCCTTCAGTCCACTCATAATTGGAATGTAGTAAAACTGAGACACACAGAATCACAGAATGTAGTAGTAATGGACACTACATAGTTTAGTTGGTGTCAGAATATCTGATATGCTCCATAATCTTTAAATCAACATTCTGATTTATTTTCAGGTTGATATGAAAGCCCAGGAAAGTGGTTATTGGTAGCATTCTCCTTGAAAAACCAGGACAACCCATATTTTTCTTCTTCCGCACCGTTATGAATGAAGTATAACTGTTAAGCTTTTCCTTCTATTTAAAATAAGGTTTTATGCAATAGATCTGGGAGGTTGTTACTGTAGAAAATAGCCCCTGCATGGGTATGCTTTAAGACTTGTTGGTTCGTAGCATATTTAGGTTCATTAATGAAGTTTATGCTAGTGAATCCTTGACTACCAGAATCTGGTGGTTGTATTCAGCTAATTCAACCTTGATTCAGTAGCTTGTGTTCTGGTGGCTCTTATTCCCTGTTACTTACTGGCAGAAATTTTGCTTGTCTTCAGCTATATGATTACATTGGCTCCATCTCAGTAACCCCTCGCTACCCAGCAACATCGCTTGCCTCTTTATCTCCTGTATACTATAAAGGAGCATATATGCATCCTTCCTGAAATGTTCAAGAGTAGAGGAAAGTTTTTCAGTGTTGTAACAATTTGTACTGGGGAGGTTTATGTCAACTTGATACAAGCTAGAGTCATTTGGGAAGCGGGAACCTCATTTGAGAAAATGTCCTCTTCAGATTGGCTGGTGGTCAAACCTGTGAGTTGCTCCCTGGTGCCATGCACCCCATGTCTTCCAGTCTCTTAAAGCAAAGAGTATAGAGGCCAGTTAACATTTCTCTGCTGATCGATTATTAACAACATTGATCACAGATTTTTTCCCTTCTTCTATATGAAAGCCCAGACCTGTGAAGGTATTTTCTTTCACTTACAAATAATAAGACTTCTCTCTTGATGATGCTAGACAAGCCAGCCAGTAATAAAGTGATTTGCACTGAGAGTGTTGGGTCTTTTCATATCTAAGCTTGACAGGGGAGGAACTAAAAGCTGGTATCTGTCAGCTGATCAGCTGTACAGTCATGGCTACAGTTTGTTTCATGTTGAAATGTAGATTAAAATGAGCCAAGGATATCTGATGGTTACTGGGGCAAGGGGAGTCACCTTTCTTTGCGGATGTAGTCACTGCTGTTGCCCATGCACCAACGAATGTCCCAACACCCATGTGCGTATGAGTAGCCACAACTGGATTCAGTAGATTTTTATTTTTAATGAAGAAAACGTGAAAATGGGAGGAGGTGATGTATTGAGGAGGATCCAGGGGAATGGAATGTTGAAGTTGGAGATGGTTATGAATAAAATGTGCTGTATGCATGTACAAGTTTTCAAATAATTATAAATTCTAAAAACAGAATGAAAATTAAAACAGGAAAATATATAAATAGAATCAGCCAAGGGGAGAAGTGAGTAGAGAGAAGTCTAGGAAAACTTCCAAGTGTGGAATTTTTACTGCACTTTTCTCCTGTGGAGTCACTGACAGCATTCCTTTCCTGTGTGTGACAACATGCACACAGGGTGGGGGAGGGGGGAGCGGGGGGGGGGGAGCTCATTTGAATCCTCGTTGGCGATCCATCAGAGGAATAGAAGAATTCAGTCAGGTGGGCTATTCAGATGACAGACTCTCGTTTTTCCAGTTCTTGTGGTCAGCCTGATATGAGAAGACCTAAAGTTCTCACTACAAACTGCTTTATTGCCGTTTGGCATGCCCAGGGACCAGGGAGGCTTGTCTAGCAAAGATGGAGACAGTGAGACACAAGTAATAGAGGATACCTAAGCATTGTGTGAGTCTTTCTGATGAACTGTGGAAACTAACAGTGGTTTAGAGACTCTTCCGGATGTAAAATGAGTATCCAGGCAGGGAGGGAAGCTATATTACATGGGCTCTATTCACTAACTTTACTTTTGGCTTAAATTCATGCCATATGTATATTTGTGTATGTGTTTTGTTTTTATTTACAACCTTAATCTCAGTTACTTAGAACAGTTTGTAATAAATAATAGTCATCCATTTTAAGGATAAAATAAGTTGAAAGATGTAAGTGGGAGATTCAGAGAAAATCCGTTTTGAAATCTAATGTCAGAATGTACCTTCAAAATAATGTACACCCAAGCTCTCCTTGTGTTCTGAGAAATACAGCATGCTTTTCTGCTTTTAAAATGAATTGCCTCTGTCAAAATCAGCTGTCAGGAGTATCAGGGATTATATAGTATGTGTTTAAATTATTCAATCTTTACAGGCACTGAATGTCTGCAGCTGGTAGAAGTCACCACCAGATGGTGACACTAACATTAGACCAGGTTTTATCTTCAGATGTCTTAGTTTATAGACAAAAGAGACAAACTATGCTGAATTTACTGTTCATTAATAATAAGAATTTTATAACTGTATCTTACAAGGATAAGTGAAGACATTTACATATAATACAAAATAGCAAGATACTCCCACTATCAAAAGAGGGTTTGTGATTAGAATCACTCTGAAGAATAAAACTCTAATAGACATGTGTTACCAAACATTCTCCTCCCTAAAAGGATTTGAATGTGCTATATATGCTTATGTGTGACCCAATTAGTTTTCTCTCATCAATTCAGTACAGATGGCTCAAAGTGCTTCCATTTATTTTTAATGTAATTTAATTTTGTGTGTATGGGTGTTTTGCCCACATGTATGGTTCTGCACCATGTGCATGCAGTACTGGAAGAAGTCAAAAAAGTGTATCAGATCCCCTGTAACTGGATGTAAGGGTGCTAAGAATTCAACTCAGGTCCTCTGCAAAAGCAGCTAGTGTTCTTAACCACTGTGTTCAAGATTTTTAACATATTTCCTGTTAGTTTTTTAACTTATGTCTCAGATCATTAATGACAGTGCTCTTTAATTTTGAAATTATATCACTTTTAAGGTAGATCCATTGTATCTCCTAAGAACTAAGGGGAGTTAAGTGGGAATATACTTTATTTTTTACTTTTTGATTCTCCCAGCCTAGGCTTATCCAGTGAAAAGAGAAAGTGGAGATAGTCAGAAACTGAACATTACTGTTTTCTAATCTCCCAAGCCTTGATTTTCATCTTCTCACTAAAGGCTCTGTCCTGATAAAAAGGATTTGCTTACATTCAAATCTTTATCACATTCTTTTAAAAATTCCCTAATAGTCAGAAATTGCATTTAAAACAGAAAATTAGACATCTAGAGTTGCCAGAAATTATTCTTTACAAACACTATTAGAATGTTTGATTTGATCTTTCTCCCTTGCTTGCTTGCTTATTTCCTTTCTTCCTCTCCTTTTACCTTTTTTCTTATTATTTTATTTTGGAGGCAGGGTCTTATTAAATGCCTTGAGTGGCCTTAGCAAACTGACCTTTCACACTGAGAATTAAAGACTTGTGTCACCTCACCCAGCTCAAGTTTTCTTTTTCATGAAGACTTCTCCCTTTGGACAGAGGATCACACATCTACAAGGTTAGCTTCAAACTGTAGTAGAGAGCAGCCTTGAACTCCCGATGCACACTAGGAAAGACTACTAAGCAAGGTACATTCTAAGTTTTCTTTTATGAAGACATTTAATGTTTATGCTTAAAAAGACAGATTTGCCCAGTTACCATGTATTCAATAGATCTCAAAATTGGTGATTTTTTTTTTTAAAAAAATATGTTTGTAATGAGAATTTCTGTAACTTTAAATGTATAGACTTTTTTTTATTGATGTATTATATAAACATCAATAGTGGTATTACCTCTTCTTAAAATTAGATAATGAGATAGTTATGACAGGTGAAAAAATTCATTGAGATCATTTTATTAGATTTTTATTGTTATTCTTGCAATTTTTAAAGTTTGTTTTTTTAGGCAAGGTTTTACTTTCCATTCTTGATGGCCTGAAACTCACCGGGGAGCCCAGGCTTGCTCAAACTTGAATCACTTCTCCTGTGCTTCTCCCAAGTGCTGGAATTTAGGCATGAGCCATAACAACTACCATTTATTTATCTATGTGCTTGTTTGTTTATTTATTTTGAAGTACTCATTCCAAAGTGTCTTTTCTCAATGTCAAATACTCTCTGGAGAACATAACAATCTAAAAGCTCACGTTAAGTAATTTTAAGAGGTTTTGACTCAGTATAATGAAATAGAAACCAAACGATTTTAAGTATGATCCATTTAATCAGTAAACATCATATGTGCCTGAACTGCAGGTATACACAATCTAAGAGCACATAAAACAACAGTGAATTTTGTAAACAAATATGTAGGTAACATAGTTAATACATTTATAAAAACATTAGAATAAAGTAATTTTAAAGGATCAGAATTTTTGAAATATACATTAGTCATGTGCTGATGAGGTGTCTTGAGAAGTTAATCTTGCCAAATATTCTTTGCCATCAGTTAGTGATATACATGTTGGGTTGTTTCATTGAGAGAATACATTGTTTTTAAAGAAAAACAATTAAAGTACTTAAGCTAGAATAATACTTGAAGAAAAATTTTCTATGCATCAAGAACAGCAATCTTCAGAGCCTTCCGGATCTTCAGCACAGGAACCTTTGGTTAGGCTTGGGGGCTTTCATCTGCCTTAGCCTGGAGCTTGTTGCCCCCGTGTACTGTGCCTCTCGGAACTCAATGTGACAGGATTTCTCCCTATCTCCATTCATTCAAAGAAAGACAAGCAGAACCACTTCCTAAACTACTTGTATTTTATAACAGCAAATGGAATAGTCATAGACTAGGAATGCACATATTTCCAAAGTTCCACTTAGAAGCTAATTTGTCGTTTTACAAAAGAACATACTTCCTAGACCACTGAAAGGCTAAAGCAAAAACGAGAATAAGCTCCTTTGGCCAGATACACATCCATTTTCAAATACAACTCCTAGTTTTAGTGTATTTTTTTTTCTATTGCCAGAACATCTCTTTTCTCTTTTGCAGTAAGAAGCAGCATGTGTACAAAAACTCATGCATGAGAACAGTGTATTCATTAGACAAACAGGCAAGATATTATCAAACTAGGTCAAGATTGGGCTTAGAAAGATTTTAGAAATCAGACACAGAATTGTTCAATTACCACAGTGTATGATCTTTAACATGTAAAATGCACTTTATTGTATGCACTATGGCAGGTCATCCAAAAAATAATAACTAGGAAGCCAGGAAAGGTTATGTGAACATGTGATTAGAAGGAAGTGGGAAATTAATCTTGGGACTATGGTAAGTTTTGCAGTCTAAGGTCTGTTTTGCAGCTGTTCTGGCCTCTTTTAGAGTGAGCACTTCCTAATTACCCTTGCTTTCTGCCTCTCTTTTCCTGTAGGCTTTGTTTAACAACTGGATCTCTTCCTGGTAGCCATCCCTTTCTTGATGCTGCCGCCTGCTGTTCTGTCTGTGTGCCTCCACTGTGTCTGGGATAGATATGTTGATATCACCGTCAGGATCACTTGTGGGTAAGAAGAGGGAGTAGGAGGCAGTTTCGCCTAAGTCGCATGAGACGAATCTGTTTTCTTTTCGTGAGTAGCGCAGAGAAGGAGACCTGACTTGTGTGGAGGACTGGCTGATGTTGCTGATGATTGACACAGTGTCTAAAGCCTCATCATTGTCACAAATTTCAAGAACTTCCAAGTGTATTTTTACACTGGTGTCCGCAAACGTGGAGGGAGACTCCTCCGAGTTCGGTTCATGGCCAACACTTTTAGATCGATAGACTTCTATTTTCTTAGAGGCCGGGGTTATCTTTTGCCCTTCTGCGCTGACCTCGTAAGTAGAAAGAGAAAGGGTTTTCCCGGTAGGGGCTTGGAGAGACACAGTCCCCTGGAATGCGCATATGGGAATAGCCAGCTCACCACCGGAACGCTGTGGAAAAAGAACAAAATGATCATAGTGTTGGAATCGAGTCTAAAGCGGAACACATAGAAATTTATTTTACGCAACAAAATGGCAAATTTAGTATTCTGATCCATTTCCTTGGAAACTACTTACAAATGAGATTTAAAAACTGCTTCTGTAGCTGAGTTTCTCCTAAGTCAAATATTCGTAAAGGAGGGCAGCAACTTAAGAGAAGGCGAGAGATATTTTCACAGGGCAGAGCAAAATGAGTGTACTGATAAGATAGAAGCAGTAATCCAAGGGTAGGATTTTGATGTAAATTAAATGCATATTTACTATGTGCAATTGCTTTTATATTTCTGCTACATATTCAGTTACATTGAAAAGCAGTCATAGATCATAGGAAATGTAGATTGTGTTATCAGCATACAGTGTTTTTTTTTCTCATTGGTGTACCTACCATAGAAAATGGTAATTACAAGCTATGACATAAATTAAGTACAAAGGATAACTCAACTGCTACTTCCTAAGAGAAACCAAATGACTTTGCTTTTCCACTGAAATTCAGTCTTTAAGGTAAACCCAATTATAGAGAACTCAGTGGCTCTGCAAAAATCTTCCCCAAAGTTTAGACCTCATTAGAAGCATCATTACCAGGTGAAAAAGAAAAAAAGAAAAAAAGAAAGAAAGGGAGGAAGAAGGAAAGAAAGAGGAAAAGAAAAGAAACCTGATTCTCATAAAAGTCTATAATCTGTATCGTGCTTTCATCCTTCCCACTGAACCTTCTTTCTGCTTACACGTTACGTGTAAGATGCAAATACCCAGAGTTCTCCATAGCAGATCACCTCAGAATTATCTGGGAGCTTGTGGGCAATGGCAAACTTTGAAAGCTCTACACACTCAAGTTATCCAAGGGGAAGCTCACTTAAGAAGGCCTGTGTTGAATCTGCTGCCTGGTAAAGTTTGAAATGCATTGCTCTAATTAAAACACATGGTGGTCCCGAAAAATACGGTGAAGGGTGACTTAACAGATGCTTTTACACATACACCTGTAACTGGAAAAACCTGGAGTTGCTGGATTGCTGGGTTTGCCTACATGTGTTTTACCAGGCCAAGATGATCAAACTTTGGAGCTGGATAGATGGCTCAGCAGTTAAGAGCACTGACTGCTCTTCCAGAGGTCCTGAGTTCAATTCTTAGCAACCACATGGAGGCTCACAACCATCTGTAATGGATCCAATGCTCTCTTCTGGTGTGTGTAAAGGCAGCAACAGTGTACTCACATTTATAAAATAAACAAATCTTTTAAACAAAAGATGATCAAACTTCTTATTTTCCTGAGTCCATTTCAGCTTTGGCATTGAAAGTCTCCCTCCCAGAAAACTTTTCATTTCCAGGAAAATTGTTCTGTGGAATGAGGCCTTGAATTTTGTACTTGTTCCTAGCAAGAATAAATAGAAAAAGCCCAAGACCTGATTTTCATTCTTTTGAGAACAATGTGGATTCTCTTCTACTTAGAGAAAAATACATAAACAAAATATTTCAAATAGCTTAACATTTTTCATAGCATTTTTAAAATATTCATTTTTTAAATTTAATAAGTTTTGTTTTCATGCATGTACATACATCATATGAATGCTTTATATCTGAAGAGTCCAGAAGAGGGTATTCAATCCTCCAGAAGTAGAACTCTACCTAGTTGTAAACTGCCCCTTTGTGGATGCTACAAACTCTACCCTACTCCTCTGCAAGAACAGAAAGGGCTTTTAGGTACTCTCTCTCCAGCCCATAGTCAGAGAAATTTTTATGAGAATGAACCTTAAATTTCTTGGAAGATGGTTTTTCTTTTGTTGTTTTTTTAAAAAATTAATAAATTTGTTTTCTTAAAATAACTTTTACCTATGTATAATGCCTTCTGGTTACTCTGCCCTCTCTCTTTGTTCTCTCGCAACTTTGCCAGCCTCCCTTATTCTTTGCAAATCTCTTTTCTATATTCATAACATTTTGTTTTGTGTCCCACAGAGTTGAGTGCTAGCTAGGTGATCCATCCAATGGGGCACACGTAGACACAAAGCCTCTCCCACACCTGTTAATTGTCAGTAGTTCAGTAAGTGGTGGATGCCCAAAGCCCCTGACACTGGTTGTTTTTATACTACATTTCTTTTCTTGAAATTAAGGACCATGAAAAATAAAACCTATGAAGTTATTCTTTATAGAGAAATTTTGTATTCTGTTTCTGTATACAGGGACCTAGGATGTTCACTGCACGAATCTGCACTCCAGTGGGCTAAAAATCTTGAAATTTTATGCTATAAAGTTTGGTTTTTGCTCTCTATGGAGGCAAAGAATTTCAACTCTACAAGTGTGGTATTGGTCAAAGCAGAAGAGGCAACAGGACAAAATTTGGCCCTATTGTTCAATCAGAATATTATTTTAATAGTAGCGGTTTTGGCAAAGGGAAAAAGGCCTTTATCTACCTATTCAGTAAATATTTGGTAAGTGTCTACACTGTACAAATTCAAGCTCACATTAAGAGTACAGGAATACTCTCTTCACTCAAAGATCTTTCAAGTATTTAGGCTTAGAAAGGTGTGAAGAAATTACTCTAAATATTGCAATTGACTTGGTGACCAAGATCTCTAGGGTCCAAGCAGTAACTGTTTCTGATAGAGATAGTTTATATAGGAGTAGCATTTCAGATTAATCTTAAGTTAAGAAAACACTTATAATATTAAAAGGCCTTCTTATTCCTAATGTGAATTGGCATGAGATTAAGGCAGACTAGCTTTTTATGTACACACTGTTTTCCAGGTGCTGATTAAGAGAGTGTGTTATGTTACATCAAGGCTGGGCTGCACCCACTCTGTGCAGTGACATCAATATTAGTGCTATCATGCTGGGTATCAACACAGAGTAATCTGAGGGCAGGGGTGGGCTTGGAAAATCATGAGTTAAAAGGTCATCCTGAAAATCTTCCTTTCTTGGAAAAATAGGTTTTTGTTTTAAATCAAAGACAGAGATTTCTGATTTTTTATGACAGATTCTACTAAAGCATTATTCATTCAGAGATCTAATTGTCAGGGCTGGGGAGATGGCTCAGTCACAAAGTTTTTGTGCAAGCATGATGAACTGACTTCTGACCCCCATCACTCAAGAGAAAAGCTTATGTGGTCTCATCCATATGTAACCTTAGAATTGGGTAGGAGTAGAGACAGGAAGTTTTCTGGGCTAATTGGAATCTAACCAAAATGGTGAGCTTAATCAAAAGACTGCGTCTCAGGAAACAATTGAAGAAGACATCTCAAAACCAATTTCTGTCCTCCAATATACCTGCATTAGTGAGCATACCCTCCCATGCACAACCACACATACAGAGATGTACACACGAAAGGAATTCTGAGTGTTGTCTTATAATGTAAGATGACCACCTTTCTGTATTCTATGAAATTGCTTATTTGAAAGCTTACATTATTATTATTAATTACCTTACATTATGATTTGTTATAAGAAAAATGGCCTACTTTATTACTTCAATAAATCACTCCTAAGGGTTACTCTTTGACATTTTATAATGTACAAACGAATTGCTATAGAGTATATAAACTTAAAACAAATAATCCATGAAAAATTGAGTTATCAAACAGAATAAAAGGATACAGACATGCCTGTCTAAAGAGACATTTAATTGTGTCTTCATATTCTTCATATGCAACAACAGTACTGCTGATAGCAGTTCATACCAAGTAGATGAGGGACCAGGGCTCAGCAGGTAAAAACATTAACCATGCAAGCCTGGTGACCTGTGTTTGGTGCCTAGAAGCCCCATAGCAGGAGGAGAAAACATACTCCTCCTGTAAGTCATCCTCCGACCTCCACACACAAGCCGTGCCATTAGTATATGCCGCTCTACCTCCAAAATTAGTACATAGAAAGTAAACAATTAAGGAGACAGAAGAGGCGGTATACAGATTAAGACCACTTGTTGCTTTCAAAGGGGACTCAAGTTTGAGTCCTAGTACTTACATGGAAGCTCAAAAGTGCTTGTCACTGCCATTCCAAAGGACTCTAATGCCTTTTTCTGTCTTCTAGGCATGAGGCATACATATGGTATGTACTCATCCATGCAATAAAACACTCATACACAAAAAGTAAAAATAAATGTTCAAAAATGTTGAAAGTAAATGAGATTGGGCTGTCTTCTTCATCTGACTTGACAGATCCACGTACTGAGTTAGAGGATGACAGCTCACTCAGATTAGCCTGTTAGAATTAGATACTGCCAATGTCTGGATAAGTATGAAGACTGAGTTTTCTGAAATCTCATCCAAAGTTCTAGGTTATTAAAATAATGGTTTTGAACTTTCCTATTCAAATGGATAGTGTCTATATTTGAGAGCTATAGAGGCAAGAGCAGAAATAAGAACAATAACAACAAAAAAATCAGGCGGCAGTATTTGCAATGAACTTGGATAGGGATTTCTGAAAAGAAGTTGTACAGATGGCCCGGACATAGATGGCAAGATGCTCAGCATAACTCATGCAGGAATGCATGCAAATCAAAACTCAGACTTTGCGGTGCTCCTATGAAAATACAGAAAAGCACCTTATTGAAGAGGATACATGGAAATTTGGAACCTATTGTTTGTGGGAAAGTAATATGAGGCACATGCCATAGAAAATAGAACAATGCCTCTAAAATTTAAAAAGTAACTAGAATTGTTATATATTAAGTATATTCATATAGCCAAGCAGCGATCATTTAAATATGACCAAAGTGGTATATTTTACACGTATTTTATAGGTACAGTTTAAAAATCAGGCTTACCTTGGCAGCATAATCTTCCTGTCTGCACCTCCCTTGGTCTGGGTTTAGAGATTTAAATAAGCCCCTAGCTTATTTGTACAACTATATTTTATTTGTATGTCTTTTAGTAAAACCATAAAAATCTGGCATCATTTATAGAATTATTTATCCCCTTTAAACAGGAGCTAGGTATTATTTAAGCTAGAGAACACCATTGCAGGCTATAGAGAATGGAATCATAAATAAAGAGAACTGTGATATTGAAAGATGTAAGAGAGGAGGAGCTGACAGACTCGGTAAAATTAGCAGGATTTTCTGCTATTGATAGAATAGAGGACGTGGACTGAGACATTATTATAAGTGAAAGGTAGGCTGGCTTCAACAGCGGAGTGAAGACGCTCTCATGCCTTAGAAGCCCACAAACCACAGAGGTGCTCAACCTCCTAAACAACCCCAGCCCATGTGAAGATGCTCAGGGCTGTCATGGGGAAATTAGCCTAGCTTTAAGCAAGGGAAAGAGAGACCTGAGAACCTTTCCAAAGCAGGACTACATCCTCAGAGATGGTGGAAATCCCTGGCATCGATGATACCTTGCACTGGTCTAAAGGTCCTAGCTGGGGCACAATCCAGAAAAACAGGAATAAGGAGCACAGACGCTGAGCAGGAAGAAACAAGGATGCACAACTGGTGACTGCATGTGTTTTCTACCAAAAAATTCTAGAGAAAAGAAAAATCTGGGTGAGAACTAATGACAGACTCTGGTGAGATGGTTGGATTGTTAGTGAAACTAAGAGCCAGGTAGCTGTTGCCAATCAAAACAAGTTTTTAAAAGGTTCCATCCAGAGTCTGGTGAAATGGTTCAGTGTTAAATTGCATTTGCTAGTCTTGTAGAGGACCCAGGTTTGGTTCTCAACATCTCCATAGTGTCTCACAACTCTATATAATTTCAGTTCCAGGGAATCAGATCTAACATTCTCTTCTGGCTTCCATGGGCATCAGGCATGCATATGAAGCACAAGCATACATCAGGGAAAACTCTCAGACACATGCATCTACACAATCTTTAAATAAAAAAAAGGTTTGATTCCAAACAACAGCCCTATTGTGAAACCTGCCAAGAAAACCACCACAATAATAAAAATCAGTAATCACAAACAGAAGACAAGAGAGATAATATTTTATTTTGAGGAGATACATTACAAGTCTGATGATAATGACTTAATATATTTTTAAAATGAAAATTCAAATGAAATTCTCCTTTGTGTTGTAAAAAATGTTTAAGTGTGTGAATAAGAAAAAAAAAAAGCACAAACATACTAATGTGGTAACATTCTAACTGTTAAAGGTCAGCCAAGAAACAAGGCCCAATATATGATGAAGATGCTATTTCAAAATAAGTGGAATAGCTGGATATGATAGCCAAGACCTATAATCTCAAAACTTAGAAGGTAGAGGAAGGAAGATCATCACAAACCAACACCCTGGTTCAAAACAACTACAGAATAGCAAGAAAAATAACAGAATGTTATTTTGTTTTTATATAAAAATTTTTTAAAGCAAAATATTATTACTGTCCAGTATATTTTTGTATTTTGACCATGCTGAGTAAGAGTCTTTAGTCATGGGTGTATGGGAAGATCCTCTCAAATTTTTCTTCAATAAAACTAAAATGTATAAAACTTAATTAGACATCAACTTTATTGCAGGATCAGAACAATCTATTTAAATAACCTGGAACTATTCATTTCATAGTCTGTGCTTTCTTACCATTTTAAAGTGAGCGAATTTGCATTTGCCTGGGAATAATGATAACCCATTACTGCAGTACACTCAGGAGTGTGGGTGGCTGGGAGATTTTTTTTTTTAATTTGGAAATGAAAAGTATTTCTGAACCTCACAAATACTTCAGGAGAAGAGAGCCTGCCATGTAAACACATTAGCACAAATAATCTTCTGTGATAATTGATTCAAACTGGCTGACCTTGGATACACTAAATGCCTTTTCTTTATTCACAATAAGCTGCTAGGTGAATTCAGGGTGAAATTATAATATAAAAAGAGTCTCTACATGATTATCTGAACAAGGTGAAGCTTTCTCTTGCTTGTCTGAATTATTCAACTTAAGCAAGGCATATTACAACAGGAGAGATCATCACTCTATCCAAGGTCACAGTTGGTCATAGGTTCTCTGAATCAGAAGGTAGAATGTATCATTGACTCATGAATAATCCAAACGATTGGCAAATTTAATATTTTTTTAAAAAAATCTAATTTTCATGATTTTTAAGAGACTTTTGGCCTTTAAGTGTATATACATTGAGAAGTGTAAATCAAGCAGACGTAAAGCAGGCTGGAGAAGCTGGAATAGACATACCAGGAAGGAAACAAAAATCAGGCACAAAAACTCATGAGAAAATTAAATTGTTAAAAAAGTTTGTTCTGGGCGAAAGCAAGACTCAGCTGAATCTGGGCCTCTATAGCCCCTCAGGTGACAAGGTAATTGGTACTAAATCTAACCATGGTAGGCAGAGGTCTGTAGTGTCAAGCAAAGAGCTCCTCACGCTGATCCCTCAGGAACATAATATAACTTTCTAAAGATGGCTACTGTGGGGAGAACAAAAGACCTGCCAATTCCGCAAGGTCAGCTGAAGTCGGTGTCACATGCAAGGGGATTGCCCTTGTGATGTGCAAGGAAGTATGGCTCCCTGATGAGGAGGGGTTCAAACACTGAACTAGCACCCACAGCACCAAATAACTAGGAGCAACTAGAAAGATGTCAAACTGCTCTTGTAGCCATGTGGTGTGGCTGGATGTGGGTCAGGAGCAGAGGGGATGTGTTGAGGATGTTACAGAGAATGAGCCTTGCAAAGGATTCCTGCTCAGAATTTTTAAATTCTCTCCTGAGAAGAGAAACTTTCTAACAGTGTGTCTGGAGCTGAGTGCTAAACCACACTCTAGTGACAGATTGTCCTCATCAGGGGTGGGTAACTGAACCAGTCTTTTGACATCCACTTATTAAATTTTTGCAATAAATATGTATTAAGAATAAAAAAAACTGTTTGTTCTGGGGAAATTCAGTACTTGTTCTATATGTTCACATTCCCAGCTCCTCAAATCTTCTGTCCAACTACATCCTTTTTGTATGGTTAGCAAACCAACATGTGATGGCACATAAGAACTGATCAATGTAAGAAAAAGTTGGGGAAGGAAATAAAGACCTTTAATAAAATACTTTTCCATGAAAAGATGTGTGGCAAAGTCTACCCTCCTAGACCTCAGGACTGTATCTGATGCCTTTTCTTCTTATTTTAATTTGGTGTGTGTGTGTGTATGTGTGTGTGTGTGTGTGTGTGTGTGTGTGTGTGTGTGTGTGTGTGTGGCACAGGTAGGTTCTTTTGCTTATGAGGACAATTTGGAGGCCAGAGGTGGACCTTTTTCAATTGCTTATCTATCTGTCTGTCTGTCTGTCTGTCTGTCTATCTATCTATGCATTTACTTACTTACTTACTTACTTACTTACTTACTTACTTACTTACTTACTTACTTACTTATGAAACAGGACTAAAACCTCACTGTTTTGGCTGCCCCATAGGAACCATAGCCCAGAACACTGGGAATTACAAATGCCACTTTTTGTGTGGGTTCTGAGTCTCCACACTCAGGTTTCAGGCTTGCACAGGAAGCATCTTTGCTACTGAGCCATCTCCTTAGCCCATGCTTTTTTTTCATGGTGAAAGTCTAACCATGAAGACTAATGCTCAAATACTTGCTGATTCTGCTGACCATGAACCTCATGCTACAATTGCTGGTGGATGTTTAACACTTTCTCAGTTAACATGCATATTAATCTTCTAAAATGAAGGCCCTACTTATCCAAAGCATACATATGATGTAATTGAGTTGTGGGAGGCACAAGTAAGTGAATGTCAGAGTCAAACCCAAGTCCAAGATCACCCATCTCATGCCCTTTGCTCTAAGCCATTCTGCTACTCCATGTCACTCTATTTCCTTGCAAGTAGAAAGTAAACATGGCAAACAGTTCACTCTCCTAATTTGGGAATAATCTACAATATTCTGCAGAAACATGGAAGGAAAAAGGATTTCTTCACATTAGGAAGTAAAACAGTGTTTAAAAAAGCAGCTTTAACAAAAAGATTTTTGAGTGGGCCTTACAAGGATCACTTTAATAGGAATAAAATAGGGGAAATGTATTCTAGGAAGATAACTGAGCAGCCTGTGAAAGATGGATTGAGAAGTGTGAGTGAGGTACCAGAGAAAGCAAACAGGAGGTGTTTAAAATCATTTATATATAAGAAAGAGCCATGGACTTGGATGTTCATACAGGAAGTGGTACATGAGGGACTGAGGAATACATAGAAACTGCCAAGGAAAAACTCTTTTGATTCTGTGGATTGTGGGGCAGTGATCTGTTCAGGCAACCTGGGTCCAGTAGAGAACAGGTCTGGAGCTCTGAAGCCCCAGTGGGCAATAATTTCTGCCTCCAAGGGATGGAAGGAGTTTTACCACACCTCCTGGGACAATGGCTCCTGTTTTAGTCCCAACCTCCCTGCAGGAGATGTGTGTTCTGTCACATAGATAATGCCCCAAGCTCCCAGCATTCTAGCTGGACCCTACCCCCCTTCTGACCACAGCTAGGTATGCCCCACTCCATGGACAGATAGCTCCACCTCAAAATATAAGGGGTGGTTTGCCCCCTCCTCTCTCTCTTGCTCTCTTGCTTTTTCTCTTACTTCCTCTCCTGCTTTCTTCCTCTCTTGCCCTCTCTCCTCTCCTTCCTCTCCTTTCTTTCTCTCCACATGGTCATGAGCAGCTTCTTTTCTCTTTCCCTATAATAAAATGTCTTACAACTATGCATTGCCTCCTTATAACTAACATGTCACACAGCCCCAGCAGTAGCAGCAGCAGCAAGACACAGGCTCACAGTGGATGCCAGGACTGAAGTTTGGCCACCTAGCCATTTATACCTGGCTTTGAACCCAGGAGAGTCACCATCTCTGTAATCTTCACTTGTCTGAGTATTAGGCTTGTCTTTTGAAAACATTAACCTTACAAGAAATCATGCACAGGAAGGGATGGTAGAATGTTTCACACATAGCAAAGCTCCCGTGTATGTTAGTTGCTCCAGGACATGGAGAGTAGAGCCCAAGATGTTTTGTTAGTTTCTCTTTTCTCTATCTCATATCAGGTCTTGAGAAAAGGAGCTTAGAAAGGTGTGGGTGGTTTAATGGTTCTACATTTTATCTTTATATCAGACAATTTTTACATGGTTTTCTATGTGGAGGAATTATTTAGGCAAGCTAAAGAGCTGGAGAGTGATGGGGTTCTTTCAAAGTGATTAGATTATGCAATGCATTTAACTTCAACCATAATAAGATGAGTGGATTGTGATACATATAAACTCATATAGAAATACACACACAAATATAAATAATGAATCATCAAGAGAAAAGAAAATGTAGACCTTAGGGCAAAGAAAATTTCCAGTGACAAGAAAGATTATTACACAGTGGTAAAGGGATGAATCTACAAGAAAGAGGTAGCAATCCTAAAATGAACATAGCAAACCACAGAGCAGTGCAATACATGATGTAAGACTGGTAACACCAAAGGAAAATGAGCAAATTCTTCATATAGCTACAGACTGCAACACTGTATTAACAACTGAGAACAAAGTTGGAAATCAGCAAGATTGACAATGTCATCTGTTCAATCTGTAGGCTATTTTTAAGAAAATTCTATCCAATAAAAGCAGAGTATGTATTTTATTCAAATGTGAGTGAAATGTGCTAAGATAAATCAATGTCTAGTTTACAGAACAATGTTGTGATACATGTTATAAGAAAATCTTTCTTGAACATTCCCCCAAAGACAACTTTTGGCAGACCTCTCAGCAAAATTACTGATATCCCTGTAGCTTTTTAAAAACTGTGTACTGACCTGTTCTCCTATTGTGTATTCAGCTTGCTTAAATGTAACCTGTATTTAAGAGAACAATATAGCTAGCTGTACTTGCCTTGGATTTCTCATACAATCAGCCTTTACAACATAAGAAAATGCTTAGCATTTATCTTAAATTATGTACCCTTTCTTGACCCTAGCCCAGAATAAAGTATAGGTGTATGTGTGTGCTATGGTAATCATTAGCTGAAAACAGCCAACAGGTTGAAAGCTACTTTAAAGGAAATATTCGCCATACATTTTGCAACTAATGAAGATATAGCTCAATTGCATGGGTTTGCAGTGTTGTCTGCTATTGTGAGTCAGATGGGATCAGTTAAGTTCCTTCCCTCTAAGAATTTTTGTAAAGAATCTCTCATCCTCCTCCATACAGTGTTTTCTGTGCTGTTCAACAAATACAGAGCAATGTCCTTTTCATGGGTAGACACAAGGATAGGCTCAGATTCAGAAACAGACATTCAGAGACAGGCACAAGAAGGACAGAGCAAACTCTCAACAGAGAGCTCACAGATCAGTCAGTAACTATGAACTATAGACCAATGGAAGGCACAGGTAGCTTAGAAAATAAAACTTGGGCTCACTTACAGTTCAATTAACCCAAGAGGAAATGACTTTGTTTGCATTTCTTAATTCGACATGAATGCATTTTAGTATTCTCTGAGGTTATCGTTAATTTGTTAAATGATTCAAAAGAAATGGAAATGCATTGAAAAGAAATAAAATTACACAGAATATTGTTCTATCTGTGGAATCAGAGTTACCAGAATTTAGCAAGCACATTCCCAAACTCTCAGAAACTAAGCAAACACTAAGAAATGGTGCATGACTCAAAGAAGAAATGTTGATAGAAATAAAAACACATTCGGCTGAATTAAAATAAATGCAGCATATTAAAATCCATGCTAAAGCAGCACTGAGAGAGGAATTTAAAGCACTAAATCCATGAATTAGAATACAGCAGCAGTCTCAAGTCTAAGCTTTCACCAAGATTTATTTTTAGAAAAGCAAAGGCGAAATAAGCACAGCAGCAATAAAGAAGAAAATAAGATAACGGAAATCACGTGAATGGAAGCAACAGAGAAAATCAATGCACATGAGTTGGTTTTTAACAGATTAATAACATTGACACACCCCTAGGAGCACTGACAAAAGAAAAAGAAAAGATGTGGATGACCTGCATAAGATGCTGGAAGGATAGAGAGGCATGATATACAAATCATACACTTGAATTCACCAACGTAAATGAAACATACTCCCTGAAAACACAAAACCTACCACAGGGCATCTAAAAATTAAACAGGGATTGAAGTCTACTGAAGCTACCAGGGCATTTGAAACTGTAACTTAAAAATGTCAAAGGAGAAATACCCTACAGCACAGATGGTTTCACCAGAGAAATGTACCAACTTTGAGTGGAACTAATAGATATTAATTTTCTTGCAAAAATTAGAAGAGGAGGGAACAGTTTATTTCAAAGATTTGATTTTTGTCTAATACCAAAACTATATTGATAGCATCAGAAAACCTTACAGATTAATATCACTCATAAATATAGATAGATGTACATATCTTGAACACATATTAGCAATTAGAATTCAGGCATCAATAAAATAATTAGGTGTTACAACCAAGTAAAATTTACTACAAAAATGTTAGGCTGGTTTAGAATTCAAAAACTGATTAATGTGATCCACCAGAGTTAAGAAAGAAAAATTCCATGATTGTGCTACCTAGTTTTATGTCAGTTTGACATGAGCTCAAGTCATTGGAAAGGAAGTAACCTCAACTGAGAAGATGCTTTCCTAATATAGGGTTGTGGGAAAGCCTGTAAGGCATTTTCTTTTTCTCTATTGATGATTGATGGGGGATACCCTAACCTATTGTGGTTGGTGACACCTCTGAGCATGGTCCTGGGTTCTCAAAAAAAGAAGGCTGACTTACACACAGGGAACAAGCTAGTAATCAGTACCCCTCCATGGCCTTTGCATCAGGTCTTCACTCTAGATTCCAGATCTGCTTGACTTCTTGCCCTAAATTCCTTCAGTGACATACTACAATGTGAAAGGGCATAGGGGCTTACTGTTCTTTGCAATACAGTACTAGTACAGCTTAAAGTGAAGAAAGGAGACAATGAACTGTAGCTGTTTATAGGTGACATGATTAATCTGTAGAGAAAAATCCCAAGGAACCATAAAAAACTCAAGACTAAACATAGATCTAAACAAGATTGTAGGATATAAGGATGAATGTACAAATTCACTGGAGTTTGTTTTTGTTTTTGTTTTAATACCACCAATGGATGCGTACCTAGAAAAAAAAAACTGAAAATACACTAGCACGTACAATTGCTCATGAAATTAAATACTAAGATATAAATTTTACCTAAACAGATCTCTATACTGGCAATGGACAAGATACTCAAAGAAGTCAAATATCTAAGTAAAGGAAGACACAATGAGCTAGATGACTCAGCATAGTAAGATCTCAATTTTCTTTGTATTGATATATCTTTAATATAATTTCTATCAAAATCCCAGTAAGATATTTTTGCAGATATAGATAAGAGTATTTTAAATTTATACAGAAAGTCAAATAGTCTAAAAGGTTTAATATTATTTTGAGAAAGAAAAATATGGGCATAGTGAGAGGAATAATTTTCTGAATTTTAATACAGGTACAATAATCAATCCCATGATGCTCAAGGAGGGTGAAACGTATAAATCAATGGAGTGTTTTAGAAAAAGCAAAAGTACCCTGTCTCGAAAAATAAAACAAACAAACAAAAAAAATGAAAAAACAAAAGTAAACATAAATATGCTTTGGCTGGAGGTATAGCCTAGTAGTTAGGCATGGTTGCTGTTATTCTGGAGGACTTGAATTCAGTTCCTAGCACCAACATCAAGCAGCTCACGACTTCCTGAAATGCAAGCTCCAAGTCATCAGATGTCCTCTTCTGTCCTTCAAAGCACATGCACACACATGATGCATACTCATAGAGACATAAAACTGGACATAAATCTAATAGCATATATGTATTCTACCAATTTCACACAAAGGTGAAACAGCAATTTGCAAGAAGACAGACAGGCTTTTCAGCAAATGGAGTATATGTATATATTTTTAAAAGCCTAAAATTATCTCATATTTTATTCACAAATTGATTCAAATGGATTAGAAATTAAAATATGACTATATTTTTTTTTACTCACAATGAACAACATTTACAATCTAGAGGCAAAGTGTTGCTTGACTTGACACTAAAAGCATAAATGAAAATTTGATAAATTGGACATCATTAAAATGAAAATGGTATTGTTTGTGTAAATGCAAAATGGGGTTCGGTATGCATGTGATGGGACTTACCAAACACTCTCAGATGATGCTGAGTTTGCCAGGTCATGGGTCATACATTTGACAGCAACAGATATATGGGTCTGTTTGGCTCTGTACTGTCTCAAGCTCCATGTCTTCATGGATAAATAGATTCTGTGATTTTATAGGATTAGTAATCTAGGGAAATAAAGGAGAGAATCTGATTCCTACTAGAGGAGTAACAGAAAGTCCCAAAGCCAATTTTATAGTTAACTAGAACAAAAACAAAAAAAAAATCTGAATTCAAATATGTTTAATTCAATATCATATAAAGCTTAATTCAAATTCCAATTCCACTTTGGTTGAAAATAAGCCATTCTGATGAAAAAATGTTCAACCTAAGTATAAAATCTCATTTTATATTAATCTTATAGCTAGACCAGAATTTTAATGAACACATTATTTCATTTAAATTGGTTTCTTCCTTATAGAAATTGTGCTCTTCATATTTTCAAATCATGCTTTGAAGTCTATCTAAGTTGATGGGGACAACCATCACAGCTACAATAATTATTATGGGAATTGTGAAATTAAATGTGTTATTAGTTTGAGGATTATTAAGAGGTGTTTTTAAATTTTCTGGTGTAATAGAAATAAAATGACTTGTCTTCTATGAGTGACATATGTTACACATTCAAGTTTATTTTCATGTTTTATCAGTTTTTTTCTAACAAAAACAAGAGAATAAACTAACTTGAAATGAAATATAAATTGGGCTTGGTGGTGTCAATTTCTAACTCAAGAAATTTGGAAAGCTAATATAACAGGGTCTCAATTCCAAGACCTGCCTAGACCACTTTGAGTTCAATGTCAACTTGGCAACCTGGGCAACTTAGTGAAACTTTCTCAAAAGAAAAAAATTATTTAAAAATAATTAAATAATTAATATTATTTATATTATAAATATATATATTTATTTACATAAATATATATCCATGGTATATAGCCATGGGTATCATTTAATGGTAGGGCTTTTGCATAGTATGTATAAATCTCTGGATTCAATTCTTATAAAATAAAAAATAGGAATTATAAATTATATTTAGAAAAATATAATATTTTATCAGAAATAAGTGAATCCTAAGAAGCAAATTAATTTTTCATAGGGTTGAGAATATGGCTCAGGGCTAAAGTACTTGCTTCATATGTATGGCCCTGAATTTTATCCCAAGATCCACAAGGGGGAAAAAAGTAAAATAATTTCTCTTATCTTAATGAAAATTACTCATCCAGTGGGATGTTGTGTGCTGTTGTGGATACGTTACCAAACAACGGAAAGAAAACATTCTTCACTGTCTTCGTTAGAGTTTCATTGCTATGAAGAGGCACCATGACAATGGCAACTCTTATATAAAAAAACAAAAACAAAACCAAAAACAAAAACAACCCCTCCCCCCAAAACATTTAATTTCTTCTGGCTTACAGTTTCAAATGTTTAGTCTATTATCAACATGATAACACTTATCAGCACACAGACAGACATGGTGCTAGAACAGGAGCTGAGAGTTCTACCACTTGATCTTCAGGTAGCAAAAAGACTGTTTGTCACACTTGGCAGAGATTAAGCATAGGAGACTTCAGTGCCAGCCCCTACAGTGACATACTTCCTTCAACAAGCCCACATGTACTCCAAAAGGCCACACCACCTAGTAGTGCCACTCTTTATGGGCCAAGCATTCAAACATATGAGTTTATGGGAGCCATACCTAATCAACCACCACACTCACTAATCAGAATTAGATCAGGAATGTAGATATATGTTTTTCATTTGAGAGATTTTTCTTAAAGGGTAAATGCAGCTTTTTAAATAAGATGGCTATTCTACAAAAAGAAAAAACAGAGTAAGAATTCATATTTATGGGGGCTGGTGAGATGGCTCAGCGGGTAAGAGCACCGTTTGCTCTTCTGAAGGTCACGAGTTCAAATCCCAGCAACCACATGGTGGCTCACAACTACCCATAATGAAATTTAAAAAAAAAAAAACTCATATTTATGATTTGTGTGGGAATATAAAAGACAAATGTACTCAGAGTATCAGAGAAAGCAAAACAACTTCACAGGTACAGGTAATAAATGAATGGTATTCTGGAACAGAGGAGGTAACAGGAATTAAGGATAAATGGACTTACTAGATATTTCTGGTATGATGGAAACTTAACCTTGACTTTTGGTGATGGCCATTCAAATTGATAAATTTAGAAGTCACTAAATTTTACACTTGAAATTAGTAAATTCTATGGCATGGAAAGTATCTTGACATTTATTCAAATCATATTTGTATGCATATATCTGTGGGGGTGTATGCTATGTGTGTGGTTGGGTGCTCAAAAAGACCTGGCAACACCAGATCCTGGTGAGCTTGAGCTATTAGTAAGCTGCTTGACTTAGGTGCTGGGAAGTGAACTTGGATGCCAAATGTCCTTATCCACTGACTATCTCTCCAGTCTCAGGAAAATCCTTTTCAATAAGCTTTTCTTAAAGTGTATTTGCACTGACTTTCGGGGCAGCCTGTAACATAGCACATCTTCTATTACTAAGCAATCCAGTGACCCTGGGCAAGTCATACACTTGTTACAGGCCTTAATCTATTATCTATAAAGGAAAGGTTAGATTTCATGAGCCCTGAAATATCTTATTTTGTCCAAATTGCCATCAAAGAATGTACTATGGTTTGTGCTATATATCCAGTAGGAATGTTACTTCAAAATGAGTTAAAAGTATAACATTATCTTCAGAGACTTGATGAAAGATATTAGGGAACCAAGACCTACAAGGTTTCTGTTAGTTAACAATAAACTACCGTTGCTCATACGGTGTTTATGAATTTTCAAAATGTAAGAAAGCTGAGTCACAATGTTTACTGTGATGGAACCACCCACTGCAAGAAAATATAATAAGAGAAAACAAAGCACATTATAAAGCAATATGTATATGTTTTTCAGCCTTTTTTTATTTTAGGTGGAAATCTCTAAAGAGAGTCAAGAATGCTTATGTAGCTCCTCAACAATAAATTATACTAATGTAATAACGGGTCTGCAATCAAGAGCACTTCTTTTCAGGTTTGATTCTCTTCAGATCTCAGTGGGTATTAGGCACACATCAATGGTACACAAACACACAGATAAAACATTTATATGTGTAAATAAAATAAATCATATTTTAAAAAAGAAATACTTATTAGGCACTGAATAACAGTAAAGGACCACAAGAAATTCTACATATATAGGACTGTATAAGTTTGTGTATATGTTTATTATATTTGTCTTTCTATGATAGTGTTAATAACTAATCAGTAATTTCCTTTTTCTGATAATAAAATATTACTAAATTTTTAAATTTAAATAATTTTAATTTTCAAAGTAAAATATGTATATTCATCAGCAATGATGCAATTTAGAAATAAATAGAAAAAAAAAACCAAGTCCTTAAATTCTTGAAATGCTGCTCTTTGAGATTCAAGGGAAGATTGATCGTCAGATTGCTAGAAGAATATTTAAAATGTCATAATTCTGAAGATTCTATGGATAGCTGAAAATTCTGATTTATCATCCTTAAATCCTAAAGAGTAACATTAAATAGTAATTTGAGGTATAGGAATATGCAGCAAGTATTCCTTAGGCTAAAGCATATTAAAGATGACTTCTGCTTCCTTGTGACTGTAGCATTAAGAGTTTTCATCCCTATGATTTAAAAAAGGTTGAATTTTAGAATCTATATGAATCTCTACAATTCATCTCTAAAGTCTATATGTGTTATCTAAATATTGGCGACCTCTTCTCTTTTTATTTTGCAAACTTAACCATGAAAAACAGAGACAATTTATTATCTATGAAACCATTTCATAAGTCTAATATGGATGCCCTGTAAAAGGCATTATACTCTGATGGTTTGCACTCTGCCTAAATGCAATGGAAATCACCTATCCATAATTTGCTTACTCATTTGCTTCCAGAATAGAGTTGGTTAAGAGAAGAATTTGCATGACACTTGCAAAGTAGATACAACATAGAGCCCATAATTTCATAGGGTTCTTTCTCACAGGTAGTCAGAGCAGACAGAAGGATATGCCTGATAGAGGCTATAACATTATTCTTTTCCACAAGTAGCTTTCTTTCTGACTATTGGTGTTGGTCAACTGTGGCCTCAGATCTACCTATAAAACTTGAGATATGAATTCACAGAGGCTGTTCTTATGTATAGACAATAACTTTTCTTTTCTTTATGATTTTTTAAAATATATTTATTTTATCTATGTAAACCTATATGTATGGTTGTATATCTGGTGACCTCAAAGGTCAGAATAGGGCTTTGTATGCCCTGGAACTAAAGTTCCAGATGGTTATAAGCTGCATATGCATGCTGGGAATTAAATCTGGGCCTACTGTAGGATCCATCAGTGTTCTTAACCTCTGAGGATCTTTCCAGCCCTTCACAACAACTTTTCATAGACATCTAAACAAATCCTTCTTCATGGTATGCTTTTGTGGTGAGGCACACATAGATTCCCAGAATGAGAAAAAATAGCTCTATCTCTAACCCTCCAAATTATCTTGAAGACTCACTTCCCAAATTTCCACAGAATTGTGATTGATTTTTATTTTTTAAGCAGGGGAAGAGAGCAGCTCCAATGTGCTAAAATAAACTCTTATTTCTCTGGAAGTCTATGTCCAAATAAACCCTTTCTTCTATAAATTGCTTTGATTATGGTGTTTTATCACAGCAAGTGAAATGTAGCCAATACACAGACATACTCAAAGGGCTTATATAATATAGATACTCTTTTACAGTGATGCCTACTGGCTTGTCCTCTAGGGGATCCTAAGCCCTGTTAAAATTCACCATTAAACTTTACAATGGATCACTATATTTTGCTTATTTCTAAGAAGAGGAATAGTATACACACATCATATTGTCAAGAATAGAAAAATTTTCTTGCTCCTTTATCAAATGTAGGAATTCTGGGTAAGATGGCAGATTAGATGCTCATCATTGAAACTCAATGAAAGAAAATAGTCAAGATAATACATTTTTCTTCTCCAAGAGACAAGATCTGTGATTAAATTTATCAAGCCAGTAGTGATTTTTATAGGAAAGTAGGTGGGAGAGCTAAGAATGGTAGAGCAGCTATAAGCCCTCTCAAATTGGTACCACTTGACTGTATTAAGCTTTCTGGGACAGCAGTAATACCTGTAAGGAAAGGACAGGAATAGAATAGACGACAATAGAGTGCCAAGTTTCTAGTGAACTACAAGGAAAGTACTTACAACCTTCCCTCTCCACTTGCCAGAACAACACAAAACATTGAGGCTGCAGAGATCAATGGCCTTCCCCACCACAGCACTAAGTGAAGCCCATCAGAACCAGAGAAATCTAAGACAAGACCTTCCCCTTCAACTTGGTGCTGTTGTGCCAGTAATTCATTTATAAGTATGTCTCACAGAGGTTTGTTTGAATATTGCTTTTAGGTCTTAGGGTTGCTATGTATGTTTCTGTACTCAATCTAGTATATAGAACTGTTTTCTATACTCTTTACCCGTACTACAAATATTCTACTCTTATTCCTATATTCCCCCTTCTTCTCTCATCTTTATTCCCTCTTCTTTTTACCTTTTGATTATAATCATCATTGCTTCTACAATATCTAAAAGTTCTGTTTCCCCCTTAGCTATTTTACCCACCTTGCTTTTATTACTTTTTAATCTAATATTTATTCATATCCTCATTCCACTCACCTCCTCCTCAATCCAAGTATTATTAACTAAAACTCCAATATTTCATACTATTTATGGTCACAATGGCCACTGTTGTTAACCAACTAGCATAACATTTGAACAGTAGCAATAAAGGTAGCTATGGTACATTCCATAATTAAGAATACTCAAACAAATCAAAGATGGTAATGTCCCTTAGTAAGAACACAAGCAGCTGGATGGAATAAGGTGATGCGGGATCTGAAAGAGGAATGCAACAACAAAGAGACAGAAACATGGAAGAAAACCCAATTTCAAATGATGCAAGTGAGAAAGACAGTAAGCTAAATAAGAACTCACCAATAGAAAGTCCCACCAATAAAACCAATCAAGGAGAAACAGAATATCTGAGCTGGAGAACAAGGTAAAGGAGCCCAATTACATAAAGATGAAGATGAAATAATAATAAGATACTAAGGGGAATTCCAAGGTATTTGTGACACACTGAAAATATCAAATCTCTTTACAGGAAAGGTAAAGAAAATCTTATTCTAATGGCAATGAAAACATGTTTTTAAAGAATCAACAAATTTTCCCAGAGTTACGAAAAGAAATGACAATCTAGATGCAGAGGAATTTAATAGACAGAAACAGAAATGAGATTCTGTCACATAGCTCTGGTCTACTTCAGTTGTGTGTGTATGACAGGCCTAAAAACCTGATCACAGACCTGAGGTGCATGCTTCAGCCAGTCTCCTGAGGTAGTCAATCGCTGACATCTCCTAGCTCTGAATGTGTTCCAGACTGGTCTCTTCTAAAGTCTGTGGAGAGATCTGTGTGCTTTCTTTATTCAGGTATAAAGGTGCCCTAAGAAATATTTTGTTATTAGCTAAAATTGAGATTACACATTATTTCCTGGCCTCCACAGTGTTTCAATAATCCTAATTGATTTCCTGACTGTAATTAGCTTGGAATTTTTACAAAGAAGTTATCTTATCAGACAGGGTGTCTCCAAAGTTAGAGATAGCAGTTAGGCACTTATTATCAGAGCAGTCCCACATAAGGCAGAATTGCTTTACTAACTAATGAGAAGTTGTAGGGCTTCTGTCACTAATTATCTATGTTGTAGCCAAGGATATTCTCAAGAACCTCCAGCTGCTTGCCTCAGAAAGGCCCTGAGAATTTAACTTGGGGATGCCAAAATAATCCAAGAAGGACACCACTGCTTCTCCTCCTTGCACCAGGCTGTTTGATCTTACTGACTTTGATGTGACCACTACCTGCCTACGTGACTTCTATTATTTGCCCTGTTTCTGTATACTATATAAGTTTGATTTTACTTTGTACAAATTGCACTAAGATTCTACCCTCCCTTGTGCTGTCTGTTTGTCATTTCTTCACCAATGCCTTGTCTACCTGACTAGGACCCTGTTTCCCCTACAGGTTGAGGGAGGCCCAGAATGGCTGGCCCGTGACAAGATCCCATCATCAAATTCCAATCAAAACACTAAAGGTATTCAAAGTGGCAAGAGAGAAATACCAAGTCACACAGAAAGCAGGCCCATCAGAAGAACAACAGATTGTATGACTGAAACTTTAGAAACCAGAAGAGTTTGAAATGATGTATTTGAAGTTCTGAAGGGCAACAACTTTCAACCCAGTCTTTTATAGTCAGAAAAGCTTTCTATTATAATTGAAGGAAATGTAAAAGTTTTCCAGGACAAATACAGGAGAAGGAACCCATGAAAGCTAAGCCTGTTCCATAGAAGGTACTTGACAGCATCCTTTAGACAGAAGAGAAGATCTTCCATTTTTGAGGCCAAAGAAAGAATAAACCATGCCAGCACAATTATAGGAGAGAGGAAGAGGAATAGGAGGACAGGGGTGGGGTGAAGAAACAACACTACAATAATCAAGAAAATGAACAGTAATCAACACACTTCTGCCAGAATTTCTGAATATTAACAATGTCAATTCCCCAGTCAGAAGACATAAATGACTAGATAGGATTAAAGATGAGGCACCATCTATTTGTCACCTCCAAGAAATGCATCTCATCAGGATGTAAAGATGTATGTAAAATACAGGTATTACCTTAGAATAAAAGATTGGAGCTAGGTTGTTGAAGGGAGTGGGCAGAGAAAACAGTTGTCATTGTTCTAATACCTGACAAAGTGAACTTAAAGCCAAGATATGTGAGGAAAGATAAAAAGCACTCCACACTGATTGAGTAAGCAGTTCACCAAGTAGAGAATGAAATTTGAAACAGGAATGCTGAACACAGGTGCTCACAGATCAATCCTAACATAATAGTAGGCAATGACTTCAATACTCACTTTCTCTGATTGAGAGGTTTTCCCAACAAAAAAATAAAATAAAATAACTAGAAATTTACAAATTCAATATTATAGGGCAAATGGACTTAACAGATATCTAGGGAAAGTCAATCCAAAAGCTCCAAACATACAGTCTTCTCAGGAGGCAAGGCTAGGGACTTTCTTTAAATGAAATTGTGTATTACAATATAGAGCTATACAATACAAGAATTACCAATACAAGACAACTGAAATAATCCTATTTGTCCTATCTGATCACAGTGAAAAGCATACAGTCAACAGCAAAAGAAATGCTCGATCATACACAAAATCATGGGAGACTACCCAATGCACTACTGAACGATAAATGAGTCATTTAAAGAATTTGTACAAAAAACTAAATCCTAGAATGAAATGAAAATGAATGTATGCACATCAAACTGTTTGGACAGGTATTGTAATTTCAAAGGTCAAGTTTCAGGTAAAATCATTCCTAGAGAACTGGAAGCAAGGGAAGATTAGAAGGTGGGGAGTGCCAGCCTTCAGTGCAATATTGTGATGCATCAATAGAGAGATGACATATCCTTCAAGAAGAACACTGTGGTCCTCTGACAATTACCTCCTGTTTTAACAGTGTGCTACTGCAGTGACATTAGGCACTGTTTTTGCTGCCTAGACTTTTCAGCTATATGTTTCCGTAGAGCTTAAACAATGATTAATATCTGGTTCTAGCTAAGTAACAACTTTTCATGATGGTATGTTTCTTAAAATTCAAATATTATACATTTCTTAGGAAATATCTAAAGTAAATTATTGATTCAAATGTTCACCTAAGAGCCACTTTTAACACTGCTTTCCCCCCTTATTTTCTTAATAAGAAACACTGTTATTTTAATATGCAATTTTATTTGAAATATGTAGGAGACATGACTTTAAATATTTAATAATAATTTGAGAATATTTTCTCAGTAATCCATACTAAAACATTAAATTTTGTGAATATTGTAATTTTCAAAAGTGCCCATCCATTTTCCCCCCAAAGAACCTGTATTTTCCCATTAAAATGATTCAGTACCATCATCAAGGCTTACCAAACAGCATTTCCATCAGCATTAAATCTGTATAAACTCCAGCCTAAGGTGTTTTAGGCTATTTTGTGAACTAGAAACTAGGACATTATTTTCACTGGAATGCTAGGTGTACCAGAATATTAGATGTTAAGATGTTGAATAGATCATAATGGTTTATCACAAATTAAATTATATTTTATCATAATTCATTTTCCTAGTAGTAACCAGGCTTAAATTTCATGCTGGATGAATTATTACTGAAAATGGACATATGTTTATAGTCCTGACTGTAAAAAAAATCTGTCATTAATTATGGTGCAAACTCATCTAGAGTAAGAGATGCCCAGATATCTCCTAAAACATGCAGCTTCAGGATGTTTCTGAGAGGTTGCAGTTGAATCAGTAGACTAAACAAGAAAAAAATGACCCTCAACAATGCCAGTGGCCTGAGAGGCTGAACAGGAGGAAAAGACTAAGAAAGAGCATGTTTATTCCATGTTTTACCAGAATCCCTGCCTTCCCTGGCCCTCAGAAGCCATACTCCGAGATTCTCTGGTCATTGAGCTTGAACTGGGACTTACCCTATTAGCCAATGCTAACAATCTAAGCTCATACCAGCAGGGCTTCTCTGCTTTTCATGACTTAAATCACACTAATCTGACTAAGTTCTTCCACACAGATAGCACCTTCTAAAACTTCCTTTTTTTCACAGATGTTGAAGCAAATTTGACAAATAAATCTCTTTGTTTTTATTTTTTATTTTTTTTTGTTTTCCTGTTTTTATATCTGTCTTAAAGTTACTGTATTTTTCTGAATTTTCAAATTGAGTAATTTAATCATGCAACTCTGTTCTATGTGTTCTGCAATTTATAATGGTTTTTCTACTAAAGATGCAAAGTTTCAACACAAACTAAACCATAGCATATGTATATGTACATGCATGAATACTTTGTGTTTTGTAGGAACAAAAAGAAAAAACAAAATACAAAATGATTCTACCTCACTTCTATTGTCTAGAATCCCAAGAGTTAAGCAAAAATGGTGAGTGAACACAAATAGTTTCTGTTTCAGTACAATTTTATATCTATTAGCTTTTGTTTATTAATGCATTTGATAAAGTATGTAAGAAGGGTGAGCTTTCTACTTAAGTTTGCCAATATCTGTGTTAATGCTGTTCTTTCTGGAACAGGACTTTAATTCTGTTATCATTCTTTCATAGAGATGATTACATGCACTGACTTACATGATGAGTAATCAGAGAATGAGTTGTTAAGTTAAACTGTTGGTGTCCAGTTTTTCTCTACTATAGAATAGATGCCGTTTAGCACCAGATCTTGACTATTGCCAGTCACTTAGCATAAATGGAAGAAAACAAGATGAGTAAGAAAATGTCAAAGCCTAACTAACAGCAGGCATGTGCCTACATGACTTATTTCTACATTTATGCCATCACATTAAATTACACCTGTGGATTGCCAAAATAACTCAATGGTTTTATCTAAGTCATCATTTAGCTTTCATGTCACAGAAATAACAAAGAGGTAACTGTAACATCTTCATTGGCTTCATGATTGTATCCTTCTCATCTCTCATTCCACAGTGCCAACCCTAAAGCCTAGTCATATCATGCTAGAATGGCATTGCAGATCACATATAAATACAGTGCCCTCACAGACTGTAGATCCCAGGGAGCCCAGAATGTCACTCACAAAGGTGGAGATAGAGTCCTCTCATTATTTTGATTCTCTCCTCCTCCTCCTCTTTCTTCTCCTCCTCCCCCTTTTCTTCTTCCTCCTCCTTTTCCTCCACCTTTTCCTCCTGTTCTTTCTTTTCCTTCTCCTCCTCTTTTTTTCCTCCTCATATTATTATTATCATATTATTACTATTATTTGTTTTCTGTTTGTTTAATTTTTTTTTTTTTT
>NW_022196898.1:12689961-12740567 GCF_008632895.1 Mastomys coucha
CTCCCCTCTCCTTCCTCTCCCTCTCTCCCTTTCAGCAGCTCACTCTGGCACACAGAATCTGGTGAAACACTGGGCTCCAGCTCAACTGTAGTACTCAGTAGCTTGTTCCTTCTGCCAAAATGTAACTGGAAAGAGTCAGAAGAGTGGGCATCCTCTTGTTGCTTTGTCATATCCATTCTCTGATGACTGAGGATTATAAGTATTGTTGGTCTATCTGAGAGATTTTGGTTTTTTAGACAGCACTTTCATAA
Organism: Mastomys coucha; assembly: GCF_008632895.1. NCBI lineage: Eukaryota > Metazoa > Chordata > Mammalia > Rodentia > Muridae > Mastomys > Mastomys coucha. The sequence goes on from NW_022196898.1 coordinate 12,690,213, forward strand.
AATAAGGATTTATTGTTTGTTCTATTATATTTTAAAGTTAATTCACTTCTGTTGTTCTTCAAATACATGAAGTTTAAATTTTCTTATAATGAATGGTTATTTTGAAGTATCCTAGGCCATAACAGAAATGTATATTTACTTTCATTGGTATGAAGCCATTAATAACTACGATTCAAAATAAAGAGCATAGGATAGAAAAGATATCGATTCTACCAGGCTTAATTGGACAAATGGTGCTAATGAATTACATCAATGAAAGAAGTTTGTTACTATGACATAATACTAAAAATCAGGTTTGGTACAATATACTGTGTTTTATAAAGACGCATAACTTATACAAATAAAAAAATACACTTAAGTGAGAAAAAATATTGCCAACCCAAATGGATCAAATGTATACTAAAATCATCTACTCTCTTTCCCAACTACTTTTATGTAAATGGAACTATAATTGCAAATCAACTTTCTTTTAAGAGTTGTCTTGTTCATGGTGTTTTATCACTACAGTATAAAAATGACTAATGCACTGCCGAAAGCCAGAAAAGTTCTTCTCAACAAAGAAAATGAATCACAATATACTTTCATAGGAGTCTTCAAGATATCTTACAACTTTAGCACTATTATGACAGGTAAAAAATAATTAAAATGGGCCTTGTAAGTCAAGGACTACAGTCTTTGCCTCTTTTGCAATGTGAGTTTTTCTAGTGAAGCTGTGGAAGAGCATAGTACTGTCTCACTCTGAACTCTGCATGGCACCATTGTGTAGGACAGGATCATCAGCAGTGGGGTTTTATCCATTTAAGCAAGACTAAACTGCTTCAGAGAGATTCTTTTTTTTTTTTTTTTGGTTTTTTGAGACAGGGTTTCTCTCTGTAGCCCTGGCTGACCTGGTACTCACTCTGTAGACCAGGCTGGCCTTGAACTCGGAAATCTGCCTGCCTCTGCCTCCCAAGTGCTAGGATTAAAGGCGAGTGCCACGACCGCCCAGCGAGAGATTCTTAAATAATACCAGGCAGCCAGATGTACCAGAACTCAAGACAAGTGGTAGAGACATATAGATTCTCAGTATCTGTATGGAAATTGTTCTAGGCATCACTGTCCCTGGAAAAATCAATAGATGTTCACATCTTTTCTATAATAGTCACTATAGCAAAAAAGTGACTTCAAAGATAGTATTTGTATATAGATTAAGTCCATGTTTTTGTATGAATTAAATGATCTTTATATACCTTCTAATACCTAATGCAATGTAAATTTTATGCAAATAGTTGTTGTTCTATACTTTTAGAGAATACTGACAAGGATTCTTCAATACAGATGTAATTATCTTCCAAATATTTTCAGTCTTCATTTGGTTGAATCCACAGAAGTGGACCCTGTGGATTTAGAACAGCAAGCGGTTCAGAAAGATGAGACCAAGTTCAGAGATCAGAATCCAAAGAACTACAGATCACTTTGCCAAAAATCACTTTGCTGAAAGCTAATTCATTAAAAAGTCATTTTGCCTGTTCCCTATAACAGTGATCTGCCTGCAAGACACACTGACGGAATAATAGCACAAATGATATGAGTGTAGCCAGCTACTTTTGATTGTGTTTAAGGTCTGCTCTGTGAGATGAAACTCCTACCTGGCACTGCAAAAGAGACCAAGAATCTACCAATAGATAGTGTACAGGCCTAGGAAAAACATAATATTATTCTGCCAAGGAAAACAGCAATAAAATGACTCCTGATACTGTTAAACCCATAGATCAGTGCCTCACTTGACTCACATCAGAGGAGCTTTTTCTTGGAATGTATAGTATTTAATCAGAGACTCATGACTGGACAACATGCAGAGAGTGAGAGACTTTGGAGTATTCTTCTTTAAACAGGATGTTTTTATAAAAGCCCTACCCTCAGGTTCTTGAATCCATGTGGAAGAGAAGGCAGAAAGATTGTAAGAGGCAGAGATGATGGGTGACTCCAAGAAAAAGGCATGTTACAAATACATAAAAAAGGACTAGTATACATCTGAACTCAGAGAGACTATGATGCACATATGAAGTCAAAGAGAGAGGCCCTTTACAGATTCAAGATGGGAGTCCCAGCACTGAGAAATGAAAATAGACATTAGGTTCAATCCTTTATCAAGATATTATCTGTATTTGGTACACATTGGCAAATAGCAAATCAAATTTTTCCAATGGAGTCTCATTGGAACTACACTTCTAGGGTAGGCACCATGTCCATGAGTAGTTGGCCAACAACAAATGAACTCTTTAGTATTTTAATGTTTCATTTTGTTTTGTTTGGGCATTTATGTCTTATTGGTCCTTTGTTTTAAATTTTGCTCTTGTGGGTTAATTTGTGTTTCCTTTTTGTTTGTTTGTTTGTTTGGGTTTTAGTTCTTGTTTTTCTTTTCTTTCCTTTATCTTTTGAAAGAGAAATAGAAAAAGAATATAAATTCATGTAGGTAGAGAGGTGGAGAGGAACTAGGAGGAACTGGGGGAAGGAAAAAAAGAAAAAAAATAGTTATATTGGCAAATGATCCAGGTTAAAAAAAATACTTACCAAAATCTGAGTCCTGATCAATTCTTGACTGCATTATGGTCTTGAATGGTCATTACTGTTGATATTTTACACTGTCTGTATTATTTTCTATTTATTGAATGCTAAAGGAAGACCAGTTAATTTTCTTTTTAGTGTGTTATTAAGCTCATAATTCATAAGAACATTCATGCTTCATGCTAATTCAATATATTCTAGAAGGATATACTCTTGATTACATTTAAGCAAGATATATCCTTGATATTGTCTTTAAACCAATTTTTAATTATCTTTTTAGAGAATTAATTTTGCTTAAACTGGTCTATTTTCTATATGGACAGAATGAAGGGTTGAAATGACAAATTTTGTAGATAATAGCAATAATTTGGGTTGAGCTAGGGCAACTCAAGGCATAATGCTTATGCTCTATATCCAGGACCAACCTGTAGAAAAGGGACTCTATAGTAATTCTGGATAATGTAAAATTGAGTCTGTGGTTACTTCTTTATATTCTGCTAGAGCCTGAATAACTCTAAAAGCCATTGGACTAGATTTGCAGAAAATGAAATGAGACTATATTTATAAAAATTAAGGAAGGCAAAAACTGAAAACAAAGATGGGGCTGAGAAGTTGCACAGAAAAGGCCATATTAAACCATCACAGACAACATAGTAGGTAGTCTTTGCTTACAGCTCCTGAGATCAGCTACCTGTTTGTATATAGATTTTTTTTTTTTAAGAGAAGAAGCAAAGTTTATAGGGGTCAGTTCTGATGAGATCCTGTTTCTCAGCTGGTTCTTAATCTATCAGTAAAGAAAGCCATGGGCCAGTTGTTGGGAGGAAGGTACAGGCAGGACTTCCTGGTCCCTGGAGGGAAAGAAGGATGCAAGGAAGTGGGGAAAGAGTTTGCCATGCTTTGGAGAGAGGAGAACCAGGCAACTATGTGAGGTCTCAGAGGAGCTGGGGCCTATGACCACTAGTACAGGCAGGTGGCCGGGAATGTTTGGCAAGCGATAGATAGAGTTAGCCACACTGTTTTGCCAATCATACTGTGTCTAATGGCTGCTGCCCTGAAAATTGTATAAAAGCTCACTGAACAAGCTATGTGGGGTCGCCACCTCTCCTTAGGGTCTGGGACGGCCCCAGTATACTGGAACATTAAAAATCCTCTTGCTTTTTGCATCAATCAGGCTCCAGGTGATTCACTCAGAGGGTCTCCAGTAAGCTAAGGCTCGACATAGTCTTATAACAACTGTTTCTGATTCTGATTTGGCCTAAATCTCCCACAGTGAATATGGACCACAATGCTGGGTGGTGAAACAACTTTAAATATGTTTCAACTTTATATAGTTATGTGAGTAGTTAAAGACTCCTTTCAAGTCATATATTAACTTTTTTATGACAATGTCCTGATTCTTGCTTTGTATTGGGGATCTTACCAGTATTCAAGATCTCATATTCCACTGGTAGCACTACAGCCATGCCTAGATCTCTGATTAGATGCTGTATATGATCTAAATGTTTCTCACTTCCTAGTCATGTGCCAAAATCCTAACTATTTCAATGTTTGTGCTAGGAAATGCAAGCTTTTGGGGCATTAATACCCTTGCCCATGAAGAGCATTAATGTCCTTGTTTGATAGGTCCCAAGAAACTGCATCGACCCTTCTACCATATATTGACACAGCAAGAAGCTAGTTGTCTATAAACCAATAGCAAGCCTTCTTCAGATGCTAAATCTGAAGGTACCTAAATTAGATTTCTCAGATTCTATAACTAAGAAGTAAATTTGCCTTATTCTTGGTACTTTGTTGCAGCACCCTAGGAAGACTGAAACAGGAAGGAAGGAATCTATGTAAGTGGCTAGATGAAGTAAGCATTGTGAAAAACACCTAAGTAGCTTTCAGGAGCACATTAAGTGTTAAATTTGTGGACTGTGGAGAGCACTGTAACTGAGAAAGGCTATAGGCATGTCTAGAGAAGCCTCAGACGACATTAACTTCAAAGGGAAGGTTCTAAATAACTGTTGCTGGCTAAACAATAATATAGTAATTTCGATACCACATTGGACTCTTTAACTTTATAAAGCACTTAGGGATACTTCAAATATAAAAATAATTGTTTAAAGCTAAAATCTATTTGCCTCATTAATAATTACCTAAGGTATACAACTTTGTACAGAAAGGAGCAATTTAACCAATAAATGCCAAATGTCGGAATTAAATAGCTCCACTAAAGCTTAAAACATAGGCTTATTTAGCTGGACTGGAAAAATCTTTATTCATTGGAAATAGTTTTGCAGCAGGATATGGAGAGTATATGATATATGAAGCAAAATCAAGCTATATTAGTAAAGACCTGAGATTATCTACTCTAATCTTCCTCTTCTCAAATGCCTCTATTTTTGAATGAGAAAACCAAGGAAAAGAACTTGCTTTATTATCACCTCAGACTTAGAGCCAAATTTGGACTACAGTCCAAATTCTGCAAGGCAACAGAAAAGTCATAGGTTCCAGGCTTTCAATGCCTTAATGCAAAGTCAGCTGTGTCCAGAGACAACTAAGTTAGTGTCTATGGTTGTATTTATATGTTCAAGAAAGCTATTTACTTTGCCTGTTGAACAACTGTAGAAGAATTATCCATACTTGTTCTGAGTGGTAGAGGACTATATGTGAATCACTGTTTTCTCCTTTCAAAGTTCTGTTCTGACAACTCCAATGGTCATACTCTAAAATGGTGTTAAAATAGACTGTAGCCTCTAAAGGGTATCCTTTAATTTGTGAATGTGTTTGATCATATATCTCTATGCTTGAGAAACAGATATTGATTGTGCAAATATCTTTATTAAAGGGCCTCATGCTTAATGCATGTTTTGGCTTATGAGTTGTATCTGTATTAGTTAGTTCAGAGATATCATTAGATAGAGTTATTGCCTGCTAAAGAGAAGCACAGTGATGTGTTTATAAAAAGATAAATCCAGAAGGGGTTATGTTCTATGGGGGTATATTCAGGTATGGGGTAAGGGGATGTCTCAGTTGGCCCATGTCAAGGCATCCCTTCCCTGAGGGACCAGTATAGAATAGAGTTTATTCAGGGCTTGAGAAGGGGAGTTAAGAGGGTAGTAGAGGCAGAGAGAGAGAGAGAGAGAGAGAAAGAGAGAGAGAGAGAGAAAGAAGAAGAGAAGAGAAGAGAGGAGAGGAGAAGAGAAGAGAGGAGAGGAGAGGAGAGGAGAGGAGAAGAGAAGAGAAGAGAAGAGAAGAGAAGAGAAGTGAAGAGAAGAGAAGAGAAGAGAAGAGAAGAGAAGAGAAGAGAAGAGAAGAGAAGAGAAGAGAAGAGAAGAGAAGAGAAGAGAAGTAGAGGCCGGCCATGGCCAAGAGCAAGTGGATGGGGCAGGGGAAGCTGGGGAAGGGGAGAGGAAGAGCAAGAGAGAAGCAAGAGGGAAGCAAGAGTAAGAGAGGGAGGAGGAGGCAAGTAGCTCCTTTTATAGTGGGCTAGACCTACCTGGTTGTTGCCAGGTAACTGTGGAGAGGAGAATACCTGGCTGTTGCCACGTAATTGTGGGGTAGAGTTTAAACAGAATGCTAACACACAGTATACCTGGTATATGCCACAGACAAGGTTGATGAAATTGGGGGCTATTCTATCTGGTTATCATTCCCATCCCCTGGAGCCTTTCTGAGATTAAAAACTCGAAAGGGTTTTTCATACTTCTTATCCTTGTGGGCATGAAACAGCTTAAAACTCAAAAGAGAAACTTAAGTAGAAGCATAATAGCTTGTGTACAATGTCTTTGCATGATTTCATTACACTAATCATCACTAATTACTGTCTAGCCTGAGCTCATTAAGGGGAAGACATAAATTCCAAGATTTCCAATATTTAACACAATAACATTGACAAGTTTCTGTGGCTCTGACTTTTATAGGAGGGGTAAACAGAGTAACAGCTCAGAGAAATATTTACTGTCTCTGTATAAATGGTTATGTTCTTTTTTATTTTGAGATTTTTGTCATTCCAGTTTATTGAATGAGTAAATTTGTAGCTTTATTCACATACAGAAAAGTACACAAGAAGACAAGTATGTACAAAACATTCATGTGGCTGATCATCACTTTTAAAAGTTTGACTACCTAGAAACAGTTACCTCCAGTTTAGCACATCTTCAGGTATTTGGAATTTTTGAAGTATGATTTCAAGTCTGTGTTTATAATGACTTAGTAAGAAGTCAGACAGGAAAAAAGAAACATATATCATAGATAATTAATGATTAGCATTAAACAGAAGCCCACAGGACTTCAGCTTGGATTACTTGGGGTTAATCAACAGAGGCTCTCAAAAAAAAAAAATAGTGTATTTTCTCTTCATTCTGGTGATATCTCCCAGGGCCTAGGCTATTCCATTTTTAATCTCTCGCTGTTTGTTTTAAATGAGAAGAAAGCATTGTTTATCTCTCCCTGTATTTCTCTCTCTTTCTCTTTCAGTCCATTTTGTTCCTGGGTTTATATAAATGATAACTCTCTTTTACCAGGAACAGATTTTTCATGGGGCAAAAAGCATTAAATGACTCACATATCTTAAGTGCACACACCCACTCCAGTTATTGGTAGTCCAGGAGCTAGACTTCTGGAAGTTGCACCATCTCCATCCTTCCCGTGGCTTGGGGGATCATTCTCTTAGACTGAAGTCTCATAGAGGAATTTAAGACAGAGGAACTGGACTCTGCTCAGCAATGAAGGACTATATTCTGAAAGCTAAATGTGACTGTGCCAAACACACTGGGTCTTTACTGTATGCCATACTAGGCCTTTAACAAGTAATTGGAAAACTTTCTTAAAGTCACAATCATGGACAAATATTTGGGGTTATCTTTGGAAAATCTGCCTGCAATATTTTCTTCATAACATTGGAAACCTATGCAGTACATTTTCATTTTCAGGCCTTTTGTTCTACAGGACTGAAGGGTTTGTCCCTGCCAAGTTGTGTTTTCTTTAGTTTATGTTGAGTAATTTTTAATTGTTATCTCTTGACCCGAAATGCTCAGGTTCTTGTAGGTGTTTTTATAATTTTACCTGTTGCTGGAAGAGAATGATTGGTCAGGTTTTAAACAAGGAGCTATCCTTGTGAGCCTCTGTGATTAGCCCCAAGTAATCCAAGAATATAACTAGGTTATATTCTTAACAACAAACACCTAGTGTTTGAAAAGAACACTTCATATTTTAGCTTGTTTCCTCTTGTTGTAGGACATAAGTGTTCATTTGATCTTTTTTTGCTGAGGAAAGTGAGGAATGAAAACAGGTCAAACACATAGCTGTGGATTAGAAATGAAAAATTCCTGCTTTGAAAGGTCCAAATCTGAGTCCAAGACCCATAATTACAACAATCACAATGGTAAATGGAGATATCACTTGTGAAGGCCTGAGCATACAAGCAGCCTGACAAGGTCCTACCACAGAGACACAAACACTCAGGTCTCATCTCAAGGACATCTCTATCAGGAAGTGAATGCTGCCATTTCCTAGTGTAATTCCATTATCCTTACAAAGAACTTTTTAAATATTTGTTTTAAAGGAAATCACATCTCTAAGCCTCCATTTATTTTCCTATTACAAAAGTTAGCCTTTTGTAACCAGTTCCTTTAGGCAACATGCATCTCACCTCAAGAGACACCCTTTCCCCTTCCGGTTCCATTAGGACCTTGGAGAATCTATTCATTGCATATAAATATATTGTATCTATGAAAGATGTAGCATGATGACAAGTATTACAGACCTTTGGAAGAATTTGAGTCAGTGAGCCTAAATAATTCCTCCTGCAAACTGTCACCATCTCTGGGTATCTTATTAAGCTTCAAAAAAGCAGATCTTTTCCTACATAAGAGCAATGGTGGGAAGGAATGAGACACATCTAAAGAAGCAAGTTTTCTTAGAATAGGCCATCTGTATTGCAAATAAGCTTCAGGCACTTTTCAAAGTATTGATGAATCTACCCTGAGAAGAAAACAAACAGACACAAACCTGGAAATTCTTTTTCTCTGCTTGTGATACAAATGTATGAGCTATTATTATATTTATTATACTTTCAGAACAGATGTGATTAAATTAAATCCCCTTGGGATATATACAGAGACCGTAAAAGCATCAAAGGGAGCTGAGAAGTGATTATCACAGAAAGTTGGAGCAGTGTTTGCCTTGAAGAGCAGGCATGTAAGAGTCATTTTACCAGAAAGCACCCCCTGACACACAGCATGACCCTTAAACATATAAACACTAACGAGACTGTAGTGAGAAACTAATGTCAATATGATAATGTTGTGGAGCTTCAATATGTGCATTTCAATAATAGATGAAGTGTTTAGACAAAACACCAATAATAATAGATGCTTTGAGCGAAATGGGCCCAATAGAACTACTCACACCATCCCCTCACAAGCATACACAGGATGTTCTTCAGTATAAATCATATTTTAAATAGCAAAAACTCAATAAATTCAAGTAGACTGAAGTCAAACCAAATGTTTTTCAAAACAGTGGAATAAAACTAGAAATGAATAACAGAAGAAAGGCTGGAAAATTCACATAATGTGGCAATTAAACACACGTTTAAGCAACTAATGAGTCAGGAAAGAAGTCCAAAATGTAGCAAGAAAATTCTTCGAAACAAATGAAAATGCAAAGCAGCATACCCAAATTTATTAGAGACAGCAAAGCAATATCAAAGCAGATGTTTCCACTCTGAAATAATGCAGCTGTATGCTCCAAGTAACTGGAAAAAAGGAATGGCCTATGCCCAAAAGTAGAAAGAGGAGAAAACTAGTAAAAAATTAAGTAGAGATAGGTGAAATAAAGAATAGAAAACTAGAAAAATATCAAGAAAACTGATTTCAGGGTTTTTGTTGTTCTTGCTGTTCTGTGGAGTGAGGACGGCATGCAAGAGCTCCACTGAGTTACACTTCTAGCTCCCTGGGAGCTTAATGTTTGAATGTATAAAAGAAAGAGAGAGAGAGAGAGAGAGAGAGAGAGAGAGAGAGAGAGAGAGAGAAACCATTAAGCAGACTAGGAGTTAAAAAGGGAGAATAAAAGCTTACAGTAAGAAATTACAACAAGCAACCCCAATATATTAGATGTCACAGAAAAAGTGAATAAAATCCCAGAAACAAGCAACCTCCCATGACTGAATCATGAAAAAAATACACAATCTGAACAAATCTATAACCAATGGGAAGATTGAGTTAGCCATCAAAGAACTCCATCAGAGAAAGCCCAGGGCCAAAAACGGCTTCACACTAGTGAATTATAGCAAGCCCTCACAGGAGAGCCCTCACAGCCCTCTCAATCTCTTCTGAAAAACTGAAAAGGATGAAATACTTTGAAACTAATTTTTATGAAGCCAGCATTACCATGCCAATAAAGCCAGACCAAAAGACCAAAGAAAAGAAAACTATAGGCCAATAGTCTAATAAAACTAGATAAAAATAATACACGTTGAATGTGATGGTTTATTTTCTTTTTTAACTTGACATAACAGAATTACCTGGGAAGGAAGTCTTTATAAGGAATTGTCCAGATCAAGTTGTCCTGTGGGTGGGTGTATGTTTCTTGATTACCTAATTGATATAGGAAGATTCAGTCTGAAGGTGTGTGACATTATTATTATTGCCTGTTTGGGGCTGTGAACTGTATAGCAGAGGAGACTAACATGCATGCATCCATTTCTCTTTGCCCATAACTGTGATGTGAATAGTTACTTCAAGTACTTGCTAGACTTTAAACTAGAAACTAAACCCCATTCCAGCTTTAAGTTGCTTTTTGTTAGGGTATTTTATTATAGACACAAAGATGAAACTAAGGTATTGGGCATGGTGTCTCATGCCTGTAGTCCCAGCACTTGGGTAACTATGGTGAGAGGACTGTCATGAGTTTGAGATCATTGTGACTATAGTGTGAGACCTAAAACGAACAAACAACCTGGACAAAATTATAGCTAACTAAACAGACAACACATGTTCACCAAGCATGTGTTAGTTCTGGCAAGCAAGCACAGCTCAACATGAAAATTAAGTAGAAATATATATCACACAGAGACCGAATGAAAGGTAAACATCATGAAGTCATTTTGAAAGATAGAGAAAAAGTGACAAGGATTTAACATCCTTTTGTAATAAGAATTTTTAACAAACTAGGAAAGGCAAATTACCTGTAAGTATCTATTTATGAAAGGTTCATTGCTTACATTACATTCAAAAGTTTTTTCAATGACTTTCCTCTATGATCATGAGTGAGGCAAAGATGCCTACACCCATCACTCTTGGTAAAATAGAACTAGAAATTCCAGGCCAGGATGATTAGACAATAGAAATAAAATGCATTCAGCTGTGGAAGAAGGGAGTATGGTTGCTTCTGATCTTAGATGTAGTGAAGGCTTTCATATTGCAGGATGCAAAATCAATATACAAAACCAGCTATGTTTCTGAACATTAACAATGAACTACCTGAAAAGAAATTAAGAGAAAACTCATTTACCAGAGCATCAAAAATAAAATACTTGAGAATTAATTTAAGGAGGTTAAACTTAACACTATGCTAAATCCTATAAAACACTGATGAAAATAATAAAAGAATAGCCAGACATATGGAAATATATCCAATTTTCATGGATTGGAAAAAATAAATTTGGTGAAGTATAACTATAAAGCAATGTGCTGTCTCAATGTGATCTTTTTCAAAAGTTTAATGATAGCATTTTCCAGAAATTAAAACAAAACAAAACAAAACAAAACAAAACAGTTCTTGGATTCATATAGAGAAACACAGGATACTGAATGCCAAAACAGTCGAGGGGTAAGAACAATGCTGCAAACATTGTACTTCCTGGTTTCAAAATATAATTAAAACATTGTGATATGATTTGCTAAGTGCTGGAATTAAAAAATAAAAACATGTAGACCAAAGGAAAGAATATGGAAACAGGAGTAAGCTCACCCATGATCAACCAAAGGACCATACAAACAAACCAACCAACAACAAACAGACAAACAAACAAAACCATTCACTTCTGCTGAATATGTGTATCTAAGCTTTCTAAAATCATCAGGTAAATATGTCCCAGTCATTTATTTTTTTGACATTACCTTATCTTCTCTGACATTTTAGACCAGAGATGTACAAGTGTAATTCAGAGAAAGCTGACATCATTGCACATAAGAGTAAATTCCCCATTAACACTTCATACAGAGTAAAGTCTCCCAGGTCTTGGCCTTCGGATGTATGTGCACATCTTAGAATTTGAATTCTACATATTTTCTTTCACCAACTTTTGGCTATTGCAAATGGGACTAAAATATGGACTTAAGCCATTTAAATGAACTTAAAGTCAGAGCAGCTATTCATTAAAAAGCAAATAGAGCTTGTTGTGGTGACGAAAATGTTCTATGTCTTCATTATCTAGAGTGAAAGTCAGCAGACTCACTTGGTTATCAAGTACTTAAAACATGGATAGCAATAGAGTAAGACCAATTTTGATTTTTGTTGAAGTTAAATTTGAAAAGTTCTGTGTAGTTAGTGACTATATTGTTAGACAAGTATAGAAGTCTTGGTTCCAGAAAACTAAAAATATCTAACTTAAATATTTGTGAATTACTCTAGAATACAGTTCCTCGTGTTGTGATGACCTCCAACCATAATATTAGCTTCCTTGCTGCCTCATAACTGTAATTTTGCTACTGTTATGAATTGCATTGTAAATATCTGTGTTTTCTAATGGTCTTTCCCATGAAAGTGTCATTTGAATCCCTGAGGGGTTTGGAATCCACAGGCTGAGAACTACTGCTCTACCTGAAATGTTCCATTCTACTGATCCCTACTAAAGATACATGTGCTATGGTTTGGATAAAGAGGATCCCTTAAAAGTTTTGGTTCCTAGCTGTAATTGTTTGTGAATCAGCCACTAGATGGTAATTATATCATGAGGGCTCTGATATAATCAATGCTGTATTATTATTATTATTATTATTATTATTATTATTAAACAGGTTTACAATATAGTGGTATTCTACTGGCAGTTGGTGGAAATTAGAAGATAGAGTTGGTTAGAGAAGTAAGTTCTTGACTCTCTTCAGCCACTCTATTCTGGACTCCATACATAAAGTTAATAACTTAGTTTTGTTACCCCTGTTCCCATGATGGCTGCCTCAATAGCTTATAACCACAGCAATGGCTGCAGCTGACCATGGACTTAAACTTCCAAAAGTATGATACAAAATAAAGCTACTTTTCCTCCTATAAGTCAATTTCTCTTAGGAATTTTGTCACTAAAGAATTTGAGCAGCTAAGTTGCAATGATAAGTCAATCCACTCTGATGTTTATTCCAACATAAATGGACACTGGCAAGACATATACTGGACATATTCAAATACTGTAGATGTTCTGTTTCATAGGATCATGATAACTTTTTTTCCATTTTGATTTTTACCACAAAGTTGTGTGATCTATGGAACTACTTCAAATATATTTTTTCAAAGGCTAAAGGGATTTATCATGAACTATACTAATTATTGGTAAGTAACATTGCTTTTCTGGGTGTTTAGATAGTTTCTGTCCTAGAACACAGTGCCATTCAGTGAAATATAGATCTCTAGGTTAAGTTTACAGTGTACAAAAGGCAATTCTTGAACAGAGACCTGGTTCTGAATTCAGAAAAATCTGTTTGCCTGAAGGCAAGGTAGTACTTTCAAATGATTCTGCTTGAAGGCATGCTCAGCTACAAGCAGATCATCTGGCATATTCTACCTTGCTTGCAGTTTTATCTATCAGACAGTGGCAGAAACAAGAAGAATGGTTATTAATTGACCAGTGCAGAGGAGAAGGAAGCTGACCAAATTGAAAAGGTTGGATGTCTATAGAGGGAAATGAATACTTGTTAGTAGGATATACAATATCCTGGATTATAATGTTGGCCACAGGAATAACTAAACTTTCCCTCTAAACTTTCAAAAGACAAATTTGGGGAAAGAAAGAACAGAAAGAAAGAACATCTTCCTTGGCATTGAAGATAACATTCTGGTGTAATCATTGTGATCCAGTCACAGAGTGAGGGAACATGTGTCCCACACTAATGACAATAAGATTATTTTTAGGGAAACTAAGTGGGGAAAAGCATAGCTTGGGAAGCTACCCAAGCAATAAGATAGGGTCTTTGGAGCATATGTTCGTATCAGAAGGTCACAGAAAGGAACAGGTCCACTGTTGACACTAGGCTCACTGAGTCAAGGGATGGCATGGAAAAAGATAGTATTTTCAGCTTGATTTATTTTTATTCTTTGGTGAGAAATTTAAATGTCAAGAAAATATTCATGAGAATAAGTGTGTCCAAATTAGCACAAGAAGTTATAAAGGACAGCCTCCTGGTGTGAGAGATTCCAACATTTCTTAGAGGATCACATTCAAAAGTAAAGAGCTGTTGATAAACAGAAATGTTGATAGCCTTAAAGGAAGCAGGGGATTGTGTATTCGAAGGTAGAGATGTGTGACATGGGGAGAAGTGAACATTACAAAGGAGACAAGTGCTATTCACAATCCCTGCGATGGCTTCCAGCTCCACAATTAAAAAGGATTTGAAAGATAAAAGTATAGGGCTTGAGGACTAGGACTCAGTATGAGCTCATGGCAGCTGTGTCTTAGGACTTACTTCTTCCCTTCCTCATTCTTTCAACTGAGCTGCAGCTATTTGCATGCAAGCCAACTTCCCACAGTGTGGGCAGCTGGATGACAAAAGGGCTTAGAACTTCATATACACAATTTTACTGTGAAAAATGCTCATTGAATAAACAAGCAAACTATTGACATCAAACAAATTCACTATTAAATTTATATTAATATGTTACTAGTGCAATATTGTCAAAAAGAGAAGGAAAGGTATATTAATTACAAAGAAGCCTGAGGGAATTATAGTAACACCATGACACAATAACAACATCATAATTTGCATTTACCTAGAGACAGGGGAGGGGGAGCTCATGCCACATAGATTCAGGGTTCACGGAAAAATTTGTAGGCATCAGTTTTTCCCTTTTCACCATGGAGGTTTTGGAGATAGAGCTCTGGGTTTCCAGCTTTGTAGCTAGTATCCTTACCCACAGAACCATCTGGCTGGCCCACTGACAAAAATAAAGTAAAAAGAATGGTAACTCTTGTTTGGAAGTGTGTATCAGACTTCTCTCATTGGTTCTGTCTCTTTTACACTACCTTTTAGTTGTTCATATGGCAAAATGTAGGGTGATAATTCAATATGCATATATAATTTTCATGATAACATAAGGGTGTTTAGATTCTTCATCAGATTAAACATTGGTTATTACTTTGTAATGGGAATTTTGAAACACTTTTCATTCAGTTTTTTTATATTAGTTTTAATATATTATTTGATAAGTTGTTAAAATAGTGGGTACGGGCACTCACTGCCAATCCTGACAACCAGAGTTTGGTCTGCAGAAACTATAGCTCTGTGGTTCAAACAATGCTGGAGAACACATTCTTCCCACATTATTTGATATCCTCTTTCTGTTCTCTGCCTAGCTTCTTATCCTGTAGTTTTAACCATTTCATTTGATTGGTTTGTTTTCATTTTCTTACTGATTTGTAGATATTCTATTCTCTACTTCTATAAAACCAATATCCTTTCCTGCTTCAATTTTTAGTAAGTATGTTTAAATAAAATATAAAGAGATATTATTAGATCCAAATTTAATGATGACACAAATTTAAGAAGGATGGTATCGAAACCTGTCCTTGAAATCAGCATCTGAAATCATTCTCCACAGCAGTAGGAAAGGTAAAAGTGGTGGAAGTTAGCTAGCTAACAGGATCAAGCTGACATTTAACAAAAGATACTACTGGGTTTAACAATAGACCAAATGGATAGTTTTGTGGTTAAGCAACAGGAGCAAAACAGGCTTGAGAACTGTAGCCAATATACTCATCAGGACTTAGTGTGACATATCTGCCGAAGAAATGAATTTAGTTTGAAAATGCATTTAGAAAGGTATTATAATTGAGTTTCTTCAGGGATAAAAGACAATCAGAAATGTCTTATGTCTGGATTTCAGATACTTAAGAAGGCTGTGGACAATGGTAAACAAGCACGCCTATCAAAGAGAGTGCTGAGGAGAGGAGCAGTGTTTAGCACAGGGAAATAGGTGGCTGGGTACCTATTCAAGTGCAAGGGGAAGGGCAGGAATGATACTGTTGGGCCACATACAAAAGACAAAAATGGTGAGAGCACCAAGGCTGCAGGTACCCCTTAAAATCACCCAGTCAAACTTTATTTATTTATTTAGATTTTGAAATTCAGAGTGTTAAAAGTGACTTGGCAATTAAGATCTCTCTGGCTGTTCTTCTGGAATATCCAGCTTCAGTTCCCAGCAGCCTAATGGAGTTCACAACTGCCTGTAGGTTCAGTTCCAGGGCATGTACAACACACACACACACACACACACACACACACACACACACACACACACACGGGGTGGGGGTGGAGCAGAAACAAACAGAATAATGCATACATATATATAATTAAAATAAAATAAATATTTAAAAAATATGAACCTTAGCACACAAGCTTGGGAACAGCAAGCATAAACATGCAGTTCATGAGAGCACAGTCATCCATTAAGTTGAAAAGGGGGATGTTGTCAGCATCTCTGGGGATCACCGGTGTGCTCTCCAGGTCATGGACCATTCTTATAAGCAAACACTTCACAGAGTCTCTTATAATCACTTCTGGCTCTCCATCATGCTCTTATCACTTTCCCATGTATCCTCAAACCATTTAATTTGTTGTGTCTGCTTTCAAGCTTCACCAAATACTACAGTCAGTGTTCATTGTGTGTGGTCTTTTTTATTATATTTGCAGAACTCATATTATTTGTGTAGCCTTATTTTATTTTATTGCTTTTTAATCAGGACTAGAAGCATATTTTGAAGAGCCCGAAGCTTACATCAGATGCATTCTTTAGAAAAAAAATGCAGATATATCCTCAATTAATTTTCCAAAATCATATGCCATGAGAATATATTTTGAGGATCCTGAACATCCCTGAAGAGACCAGATAAGGTCTAAAGCTCAAGCTGTCCTGGACTCTTGGAAAATATACTTTATATGCAATTCTTACACTCAAAACTTCATTATGCTCATTATTATGTGTGTTTCAAGTGTTAACACTATCAAAACAAGGCTACTAGAAACACACAATTGTTCTAGGGTCTAATAGAAACACATTAATAGAAATGCTTTGCATTTAAGTTGTTCACCATTGTACCCACCAGTCATATTTGGATATTGAGCTGTAGCTAGTTTAACCAAGGAAATGGATGTTAAATTTTGAAAATGAATCATTATATATTTTAAAAACCACATGTGGTTAGTAGCTGCAGGAGACAGTACAATTCTAAGCTATATCAGGAAGAACAGCTGTGAAGTATAAGACATGAGTTTATCTCATTTTTGGACATACTACTAACCTTTTCAAAGGGGTTCAGAAATTTTTTTCATCAGGAGTTCATTTATTTTAATATTCAGCTTTGTTACTTTAAACTGTGTGTGTGTGTGTGTGTTTGTATGTGGGTGGGTATGTGTATATGTGAGTGCAGGTACTTTTGAAGACCAGAAGAAGGTGTCAGATTTCCTAAAGCTGGAATTATAGTCAGTTGTAAGCTGCCTGATGTGGATGCTGAGAGGTAAACCCTGGTCCTCTGTAAGAGTAGCAAGTGCTTTTAACTGCTGAGCCACTTATCTAGCACCATGAGTAGTTTATATGAGCCTTTAGTTTTCCACATTTTCATCATACTGTTTAATTTTGGCCACTCTGTTGTTCTGCAGCAGCTTTTCATTACTATCATTATCACTATTACTATTATTATAATAATATTACT
Source organism: Mastomys coucha (assembly GCF_008632895.1). Taxonomy (NCBI): domain Eukaryota; kingdom Metazoa; phylum Chordata; class Mammalia; order Rodentia; family Muridae; genus Mastomys; species Mastomys coucha. Next base: position 12,707,665 of record NW_022196898.1, read on the forward strand.
ATTATTTTCATAACTATGATTTCTGATTGTTAATGATATGACTGACTTTGACACATGTGACCATTTTCATTACCTCCTACATTAAGTGCCATTTAAAATCTTTCAGTCAACCTTTATTGTTTTGCTTGCTGTGTTTTTTTTTCTGGTTTACTTGTTTATAGACACAAGTTCTTTGAAAGCACATGAATAGTTTTAGAGTATAGACACTGCAAAAACTCTGGTCATTGAAATCAGTCTTTCTATGATTAGGTGGGGGGAATGTTTTATAGTTTCACTTCGAAGGGAAACAAAGAAGATTAATACTCTTAAGTAAACTTAACAAAACCATGAACACCTTATAGAAACAAAACTTTAAAATCTTTTATGTAAAATGCCAACTAGAAGAGAACAGAAGATTCTCTGTTTGGGTAGGACAACTTGAAATGAAAAGATGTTTATTCTCTTTGGAATATTTACAATCTAGCACAGTCTTGATGAAGCTTTTTAGTGAAGCTAGACAAGTTTAAATTAAATTTAATATTAAAAAAATAAACATGCATGCATAGAGAGATAAATACTGAAAAAGGAAAATAAAAATCTAAGGGACCAGCCGCAGCAGACATCAGAGCTCAGCAGTAACTTTAATTAAAACATAAAATGCCAGAGCAGATGAACAGGGAGACAAACCAAAGTTCTAGAGATATATCAATCTATCTACCTAGTACTAGATATACTGTACAAGATGCTATTTTAATTCATTATGGATAACACTGGATTCATAAATAAATTATGCTTTTAAATGAAAACCAGTCATTCAGGAAAAAAGAGAAAATTATGTATTTATCTTTCACTGAGTTAATTATCAACTTAAAATGGAATGGGTATTCATGTGCCAAAGGCCACAGAAGACATGCACTAAACAAAATGTGGATAACTGTCATTTGAACTGCTTTTTGTACACATGACTCAACATCCAGGAGCAATCAGTGAAAAGATTAATATTATAATAAAGAATGAAATGACATTATCTCCTTTCCCAGTCCCTACCCGCAAGAAACTCCCTTTACAATCCTCCCTCAACCTGCTTCTATGACGGTGTTTTCTCACTAGCTCATCCACTCCAGGCTCCCTACCCTCATATTCCTCTACACTGGGGCATCGAACCTTCACAGAACCAAGGCCATCCTCTGTTACATATGTGGATGGAGCCATGGGTCCCTCCATTTGCCTAAGGGGTTAACATTTGAAATGTAAATAAAGAAAATATCCAATTTAAAAAAAAATAGAAGGGCTGACAAGATGGCTCAGCAGGTAAGAGCACTGACTGCTCTTCTGAAGGTCCTGAGTTCAGATCCCAGCAACCACATGGTGGCTCACAACCACCTGTAATGAGATTGGATGCCCTCTTCTGGTGTGTCTGCAGACAGCTGCAGTAAATGGGGCTGGAGTGAGCGGGGCTGGCAGAAGTCCTGAATTCAACACCAGCCACACAGATGAAGGCTCATAGCCATCTATACAACTACAGTGTATTCATACACATAAAATAAATAAAAATAAATCTTTAAAAAAAAGAATATAAAATGGGACTCTGAATGCTCAGAAGGATGAGATTCTCATCAATAAGTTCCTGTGCTAGAGTGGAAAATTTAAATCACAGTCTCAGGGGTAAGAGTGGGTGACTGGATTTAATATGGTTTAATATGGTTAAGCATTAGGAGCTCCCTGCACTATGTGATATGGGAAGGTCTTGAACTATATCATAGGTTTTCAAATGATAAAGCATTTCCTTGTTGACCACTGGGAATGGAAGTAAGGACAGGTGCCTGGTTCCTCTAAACCCAGTCAACTACAGTAGTTTTTTTTTTTTTTTCTTCTAATTGTATGTACTGTACAGAGGCCATAGGAAATATTTTCACTAATATAACATAGTCATATCTATGCTATACATTTATGAATGCATGTTATATATATATACATATATATATATATAGCTTACATATTAGAACATTAAACTTCTTAAATCTCATAAAAAAAGAATGGAATGATGGATCAGCAGGTAGGAGAGCTTTCCCTGTAAGCATGAGGACCTTAGTTTGAATCTGTAGCACTCACACTAAAACCCAGGCCTGGCTGCAAATACTGGAACACTATAGTAAGGTGCTGTCTTAGTCAGGTTTTCTATTCCGGCACAAACATCATGACCAAGAAGCAAGTTGAGGAGGAAATGGTTTATTCAGCTTATTCAACAACCATGTTGTTGTTCATCACCAAAGGAAGTCAGGACTGGAACTCAAGCAGGTCAGGAAGCAGGAGCTGATGCAGAGGGCATGGAGGGAGGTTCCTTACTGACTTGCTTCCCCTGGCTTCCTCAGCTTGCTTTCTTATAGAACTCAAGACTACCAGCCCAGGGATGGTACCACCCACAAGGAGCCCTCCCGCCTTGATCACTAATTGGGAAAATGCCTTACAGTTGGGTCCCTTGGAGGCATTTCCTCAACTGAAGCTCCTTTATCTGTGATAACTCCAGCTTGTGTCCAGTTGACACACAAAACCAGCCAGTACAATTGACCCCTTGTCAACTTGACACACAAACACATCACTATTAAGCCTCAACCCTAACTTTCTTATTCATCCCCAAGATCTAAATAACTTTAAAAGTCCCAAGCCTTTACATGTTAAAAGTTCAATCCATTTAAAATGCCCAATGTCTTTTAAAATTCAAAGTCTCTTAACTGTGGGCTCCACTAAAATACTTTCTTCCTTCAAGAGGGAAAAATATCAGGACACAGTCACAATCAAAAGCAAAAATCAAACTCCAACCATCCAATGTCTGGGCAACTCACGATCTTCTGGGCTCCTCCAAGGGCTTGGGTCACTTCTCCACCTCTGCCCTTGGTAGCACACAACTTGTCTTCTAGGTTCCAGATGCTTGTATTCCACTGCTGCTGCTGTTCTTGGTGGTCTTCTCATGGTACTGGCATCTCCAAAACACTGCTATTTTCTGCTGTAACTAGGCTTTACCAATAGCCTCTCATAGGCTCTCTTCATGGTATTAAGTTTCAACTCCTTTGCATGACCCCTTCAGTCCTGGGCCATCAATTGCAAACTGAGGCTGCCCGTTCACTAGTGGCCTTCCATGGTCTCTCACTGTGCCGAGACTCAGCTGCTCTTCTTGACCCCTTCATGCCTTCAAATCCAGTACCACATGGGTAACTCTTAAACATTACCCAGTTTGGCTGCAGCACAAGGTACAACCTTGGCTATCTCTGGAACATAGCCTCTTTGTGCTCTCAGAAAACACTTATCAGAAAATGTCACCTCAGTGCTGCTGGTCTCTATTTAATCACTGCTAATTTTATACCTCCAGATAACCAGCATCAATAGTCCCAGTAATGCAAAGTTTTTGCTTTAGTAGTTCTGGTATCTTGTTAATCACAGCTGATTCTTCAGCCCCAGCTAACCAGAACCACAGAATCTTCACAATCAAAATATCAATAGCCCTGATAAGAGTCTTTAATCTTTCCTCTGAAATTTCACAAGCCAGGCCTCCATCTTCTGTACTGTTCCCAACATCATCTTCCAAGCTCCTACACAACATCTCACAGAGCTCTTAACGCCAAATGGATCTTCTAGCCCAAAGTTCCAAAGTCCTTCCACAGTCCTCCCCAAAACATGGTCAGGTTATCACAGGAATACCTCACTCCTGGTACCAATTTTGTCTTAGTCAGGGTTTCTATTCCTGCACAAACATCATGACCAAGAAGCAAGTTGGGGAGGAAAGGCTTTATTCAGCTTACACGTCCATGTTTGAGGCATTTCCTCAAGGGAGACTCCTTTCTGTGATAACTCCAGTTTGTGTCAAGTTGACTCACAAAACCAGCCAGTACAAGTGCATAGATGGAATAGTTTTGGAATGACTTCTTGGACATATTATGTATTACTTAGCATTTCTATTGATTTGATAAAATGTCATAATTAAAAGCAATCTAAGGAAAAATGGTTTACATTGCTTAAATTTCCAGTTACTAGTTCATCACTGAGGTAACTAAGGGCAGGAAGTCAAGCAAGGCAGGAATATGAGGTCAGATGCTGATGCAAAGCAGTGGAGCAGGGATTCCTACTGGCCACTCCTCAAGGTTTCTTCACCTTGCTTGCTTAGAGTATCAAGAACTACCTGTTCAAGGAAGGCACCATGTCCTGAGAGAGAGGCCCTCCCAAACCAAGCATTAATTAAAACAATACGCCATAGAATTTTCTACATCCGATCTTATAGAGATATTATCTCTAGTGTGTTTTTGTTTTTTTAAGTAACACTAGCTGGTGTCAAGTTGGCACAAAACTAGCCAGGACAATAATATTTTATTGTAGTAAAATGTAATTTAAACAATTATATTATAAACGAAAGCAGGAAAAAGAACATATTTATGTAAGAAAGCACATTATGATAGAAAAATATATATTGTCCTTCAAAGAGACAATCATGCCTTGTTAAGTGGATGTTGATACTAGTGTCAAATAGTTCCTAATGGCTAAGTCTATATAACTAAAAAATAAGATATTTATAATATGCTTTATATCCTATGGATCAAAATACATGCATATGAATGAAATGTAAATAAATAAATGTATAAGGAAATGCCTGGATGGGAGACGTGTGCAGGAGTTTTGTTCAAAATATGTGAACTTAATTAATCAATAGAAAACATCAGCAATTAAAATTGAAATCTATCATAAAATGCAAAGGAAATTGAGCTGGACAATATTTTTCATGTGTTAAGTCATGAAAGATTCAGGGGACAAGAGAAGACATTGGCAACCAATGCAGTATGTGATCATAGATCAGACACTGGCTCAGAAAAGCCACCCAAAGCACCATGGGCAAAATTCACATAAGACTGGCTGCCAACTTTTGGTAAGGGCACTGCTATTTTTACAATGTGTTAACAACAGTGGAAGCTGTTTGAAGAATATAGTGAAGCTTTTTGTTCTATTTTTATAGATGTTTTTAAAGTTCAAAAATAGTTCACAATAAAGTTTAAAAGAAATATGTAGGGAGTTCCTGGTCATTTGAGGTCAAATAACCACTTAACAAAGAAAGAGGTGGGAATTAAGCCTTGACTGCTTGTAGTCTATACAAAACCATTAATGTTTACTAAAGCCATTGGCTCCTTAGTTCTCTAATATTGACAGAATTCTTGCTTAAGAGATGAACTAATTGGGTTCTATAAAAGCTCTGATAAAGATAGTCCCCCTGAACATGTAGAAACAAGTAATTGGGGTACTATAGCCAGTAGTACATGGAAAGAAAATAAAACAGTGTTTGATATAATTTCTGAGTTAGTTCAGAAAAAAACTGTCTTAGTACAAATTTGTGTTTACTTATGGCTTTTCTGGTCCAAATATTCACTTTACAGCATGCTAGAAGAAGGTACAAAATGTGACCATTTTAAATGAGGTAAAAATTATCCTGGTGAATTGAACAATGTAGAATCCACATCAGTATATGTGGTATGTGTGTCAAAAAAGCCCAATATAAGACAAAATATAAACTGTACTCAAGTCTGGATGGTTAGAATTAGTGTATTTTCTTTGCGTATTATCTATTTCCTAAGTTTTCTATAACAATTTCATATTACTTTTATGACAATAAATCAGAAAGGTCATGCCTTTATTAATATAATAAAATTTCATGTCTCTGATCTATAAGTGATGAACTAACCAGTTCAAATGAATAAAAGTGGTTAAAAATAAAATATCTAAACTTCAGGTAGTCATCTGTACTGGAATGACTTGGTAAAGGCTACAAATAGATATGATATATGGATTTTTTTACTATAGTCATTTTAGTTAGAAATGTCAATAATTACTTGATGAATTTCAGCCTCTAGAGTTATTAAACTAACAATGTCTCAAAAAATGTTAAAACATGAACAGTTGTACATTTTTAGGATTAGGAAAAATGTTTGTAACAGGAGATTTCCCTATAGTCTTACATAGTAGATTATACATTAATGGAAGCTTAGATTAAATATAAGCTTAGATCCATTCTCTAGTAACTAGATCCCAAGTAGTGTTACTTAAATTTTCTTGTTTTTCAAATATTGTTTGTATTCATTTATTTTACTTTTTTTTATAGGCAGTTGCTATGAAGTATTAATAAATCTGGAAACAATTCTTCCTCCTCCTCTTCCTCCCCCTTTTCTTCCTCTCCTTCCTCCTCTCCTCCTCCACTCCTCCTCCTCTTTTATTTGTTGTGCATTTGAGTAATTTGATGCTTGGTTTTGTATGGCAGAACTGCATGCAACCTTGATTTGCACATGAACCACCTGAACGTCCCCTAGCATCTCAATATCTTGGGCTCCATTTTAAACCTACTCTATCCCAACTTCTCTTTTTCACTTGTGCATGGACACTCTGGTTTAAAAAAAAAACTTAAAATCATCTTCTATATGATCTCTGAAAATTATTTAATGAAACAATAATATTGAAATATTCTAGGAACACATGCCAATGCTGACATTTATGAGACAATGACAAAATGTAATTTTTCTTGAGAGTGCAAAAAACCAAAAATTTAAAAATAAATAAATATATAAATAAAAGTAATCATTTTAAAAATTAATAGGCAAGGTTCTCATATAGCAACTAAAGTGCCTTCTAAAGTTCAGTACATTACTGTGTAAAATATTAAGCTATCATTGTATTCAAAGCAAAGAAGCTACTAGAAAAGGTAGCTACTAGAAAAGGTAGAAAAGGTTAAAAGTGGAAAGTCATCATTTATATCCATATGGTGTTATTAAAAATATATTAAATAAAAAAACCCATGTTTTGGTCTAGAAAAGTTCTGATAAACCTTCCAGATCCACCTGTGTTTTGTTGGTATTTATAATTTAAAAATTTAAAATGACTATAAGGTTTAAAAATAAAGATTTTATAATTTTACCTAGTGCTGATCTTGAAATTCATAAATAATTTCATGAGTATAAGGTCATATGTACACATGAATTTACAGCATGAGTATTTCTTGTTATGCTAAATTTTATAACAATATATTGCTTGCTGTCAACTGGTTTCTTGCAAGTTTTACCCGTTTTTAACTTGGACCACCTGCTTACTTTATCTCCAATCATCTTTCTCACTGTTGTCATTTTGAATGAATTTTCTGAAGTATTTGTGTATCACAAATGTCAAAATGTTCATATTCGATCCACAAGTCTTTACAATTGAAAGTTACCAAATTGACCAAGGTTTTTTATTTTCATATATCATTTACTTTTTTTATTTAAAAAGAGGCTTGAGAAGAAACATATACTTATATGCAAATAAATCTATTTTTTGTTTTAACTGGAAATAATTAGTCTATAGAAATTATAATTTCTATAACAAAAAGTTTTCTTTAAGATATGAGCTCATTGTAGCTGTTTTTAAACATACCAGAAGAGGGCATCAGATCCTATTATAGATGGTTGTGAGCTACCATGTGGCTATTGGGAACTGAACTCAGAACCTTTGGAAGAGCAGTCCAATGCTCTTAACTGCTGAGCCATCTCTCCAGCCCCAACAAAAAGTTTTAAATGAGGCTATAAATTATGATATTTGAGATAGTTCTGACAACACATAATTTAGAAAATATAAATCATTTACTGTTCACTGAAACATATAAAATATCAGAAAACTGTATGTCGTATTGTATTGGAAAAACACATTTATGATAACATAAGACAACAAAAAACAATGAGTAAGACCCATGACAGATTGGCTAGCATGCTTTTCTGTTGTGATAACCACCATGACTGAAAACTGGGAGAGAAATAGTTTATTTGGCCTACACTTCAAAGTAACACTCATCACAAACAACACAGGGTTGGAACTTAAGCAGGCATTAAAATAAAAACAATGGATGGATGCTGCTTACGTTCTTGTGCTTTGGCTCATGTTTAACTAGCTTTCTTACATAAGCTAGGACCATCAACCTGTGGATGATGCTGCCCACAATGGGCTGGACTCTCCAACACTGATTATCAGGAAAATGATCCTACAGTCACAGCCACAGGTCAGGATAATCCAGGAAAATCTACAGTTCATGTTCTTTCTTTCTAGGTGACCCTAGATTATGTCAATGTGACAATAAAAACTAAGTAGCGCAAAGGCCAATCTTCAGGATCATGCTAGATGATGGAGTAACAGAAGGGCACATGAGGTAGGGGTATGTTCTGGACACACACACACACACACACACACACACACACACACATACACACACACACACACACACACACACACACACACACAGAGGGGGGGTGTTGAGAGAGAGAGACTTCATTAAGAAACTGCTGATTTTTAAGCTCAAGAAAACCAAAAGGGTTCATATGCTCCAAACACAAACTAATGGTGAAAAGTATGGCAAGTCCCTTGTTAGCTGCAGTCTTAACGTTCTAAAAATAAGAGCATTTTGTTCTTTGGTCTCTACTTTTGTCTGCCTTAATAAATTTATGACAAATATTTAACTTTTTCTGAGATTACTATTTTCTAAGAGAATGTTTGTATTTTCCCTAATACAAATATATTACCCCAATATATTCATTTTGATATTCTACTAATTTTAAAACAATAATATGTAAATTATAGTAGGAAAATATATTACTCATACTGAAAAATACACAATTGTACTTGTGATTTGTGGTGATACATTTAATCAATGAATGCATTAATCCTAGCAGAACATTTCTGGAGTTCAGATTAGTTACAGATATTAAGACAAGTTATAGGATTTCTATTGCATCATGTCGAAGAAGCCGCCTCCCTAGTAACTTTACAGCCCAAAACAAGGGCCACTTGATCAAATACAAGGATTTAGAAAGAACAGGTTAATATCAACATGACACAGAAAATGAATGGATTCCAGATCACTCATAGAAGTTTGGAATCAAGGGAGAGTGGAAAAATATTCACATGCAATTTCTTTTAGTTTTTAAATAATCATCAAACCCTGTCTTTTTAAAGAAGAAATGAGACATTTGGCACTGCTTGGAATGGATCACTAGAATGTACCCTGAAATAAATTGTGTGTATGGGTGTGAGAAATTAAAGTACACATTAATTTATTTAATCAACTAATGCAGGAGCTTGAGCTCTGGAATACTGTCTGAATTTAATCAGATTACTTAAAGTTCAAATAAAACAACTTATACTTCTCAAAGATTCCATCTATGTCTACTGACTCCAAAACGTGTACATTTCGACTGAAAAGGTAAAGTCTAACTAAATAAACACATGAAACATCATTCCAAAGGTCTTTAAGTAAAAGTGAGATATTGTGAAAACCAACTGAGACAAAAACCACCCGTGGATTTGATTAAAGGGCACAATAAACTCACCGTTTTTTCATATGGTTCATGTTTAGTTTTACTTTTAATTTCTCAAGAAGAACCTTTACCATACCTGGCGAGGCGTTCGTTCAGACTTACTCCTGCACCACTCCCAGTCTGAAAGATCTGGTTTCTGATTCTCCTCATGGGACAGTCGTCTCTCTGGACCTTCAAAAGAAGTGGTTTCTCCATAGTTAATATCACTTTCTGTTTTAACAGAAAAAGCACCTTTTTCCTTTTTCATGGCCTGTTTGGGCTCTGGGATGTCAGTATTGGTGCACTTGTTGACACCTTTCAGTGTGGCGCTGTCCAGCGGTGGCGTGGTGCTGATTTCAACTGTGATGGTATTGAAGACACTATGGTTGTCTCCCCGAGGCTCCTTTGTAGCTTCACGCTCATATTTCTTTGGGTTGTGATAGGATATGGAATTTTCATCATCATCATAGTAATCTGCATGTGGTATTTTATAGAGTCCATAACTTTGTTGGAATGATAGATTGAATTCAAAGCCTTTCCTCTTCGCTGAATGAAAATAAAATTCTACAGTTAGAGTGATATGAACAGTGTTAGATGTAAATTGTAAGCATAAATAGGCACTCATTGACTTGATTACTCTGGGTTAAAAACATCTTTGTTACTTCTTGTAATATATGCAAAGACACATGACTTACACAATTCAAAATTGTCTTACTACTCTGAGTCTAATTTCTCTCACTTGATAAAAGGCTCGAAAAAAAAAAAAGACCATCTAAAAGATTCAGTCCTAAGGCAATTTCATATGAATAAAACTTATCTACAAATTATGAATTTATCAAATGTATTCAGTTTTCTTTTCTCTTTCAGTTCACAGATTTTTATAATTTTTTTTTTTTTTACTTTGGAAAGAACTATATATTCTACTGCCCTAAAAATTGATTAAATAGCCTTCAAATTATGAGCTGTTATGCATATGTAATCACTTTAAGATTGTTTTCTGTAACACTTCTAGCATTTATGTCCGTAAAAACACACATTAAAAATTAGATCATGTTCTGCCATGTAGCTTTTTGACTTCAAAAAGATACTTTTCCAGTGTGTCACTGTATAGATGAGGCTGCATTAAATTTTCCAGGCAGTACAATTTGGTCTTGATAGCTCCAACTTTTTGCCTCATTTTTGGGGCTATGGGTGTGAATTACCCTATCTGACAACATATACATTTCTCGTACAAATAAACGTATAATGCATTTTTTTTTTTAAAAAAGTGAATGCCTGTGTAATTCTGTAATGAGTACATTTTTAGAGTATTCATAAATCTGAATCATTACAAGATCAATTTAGTAAGAATGAATAAAATTCTTATTTAAATAGAAGAGCACATCTTCCACATATAACACTGTTAATTGGTGGGCACAGCTCAAAGTCTTAGAAAAGGGTGTGGCAGAAAGAGACACAATTTTTGAGTGTGAGCATCAGCCAATTACAAATCGGCTTATATCTAAGTGGTAATCAAAATGCATTTGATGCTTTGGATTTCACAGTTTAAAATATGGTTTGTTTCAAGAAGACTTTCTACTTTGATAGCTCAGTGTTTTACAGTTAGGCATTTAGCTATCTTTGGTGGAAAAATTATTAAAGGCTATAAAGTTTTTATGGGAATAATACATAAAATTTGATTCACTTTGCAATGCACTCTAGTGGCATTCACATACTCATTCTATTACTGAAATGTTCCCAGTGCCAAAGATTTATGGCTGAGTTCTGCTTTCTGAAAAATAGAATTTATCAGTATCATTCATTTTTGTGTGAGCCAGAACATAAGAAAATTTGTATCAAAGGAAAATTGAAAAGTAGAAGCAGATGATCATTTTCTCTATGCTGAGATGTTTATAGTTCTACTTACTTATAGCCCAGTAAAATTAAATTATAACTTATAACCTATTTTAAGACTTAGAGCTGAAGAACTACAAGAATGGAACAATTATTCATGGGTTTTCTTTCTCCAAAAGAGATATGATGTAGCAGATTTGAAAGCTAGAACTACTCAGAATATAAGGGTAGTCATAAAACATCAATTTCATTATCAATACTTGGCTGTATAGTGTCAGCTGTATATTGAAACTCTGAGATACAGGGAGTAAAAAATGTGCAACATCTTTAAAGGGGTCAACAGAATGTACTACTGGAGAATGTGCCTCCAGGTCAGGAGCATACAAGGAAATCTGAGGTGAAGTTTAAATAAGAGACCAGTGAGATGAGTCAGTAGGGAAAGGTGTTTGTCATTCAAGTCTAATGATTTGAGTTAAAGCTGTGCTCCCATAGTACAAGAAAACCAGCTCCCCGAAGTTATTTTCTTACTGCCACACTCTTACATCCACAATCACATATGCATTACATATAACACATAACAACAACAACAACGATAATAATACATATTTAAGAAAAATTAAAGTTGCCATAGTCGTTATGAGATGGTAAATTAACCATGATGTTTTGTGGTAGATCTACATAATAGAGGTATTATTTGTCCACTTTTGCAGAGAAAGCTAATAAGATCAATAGGGCAAGCCACCTTTAATTACTCATACTATAAAATAATTTGAATTTAAAATATCCAATTCAAGAATTCAAGTTATTGTCTTCTATATGAAATCACTTTGATGTTGATCAGAGTTGTGATTCAAATATAGTAATGGAAGCAGAAAGGCATAGATATGACATTTCTAGGTCAGCATCTGTACATCAGTTAAAACCAATGAAAATGTTTTGGAGTTATTTAATTTTTGTTTTAATGATTTTCCTTAACAGTAAGGTAAACCATGGCTGAGGTAACTGATGAAGATGGCTGATTAAAATAATATTGGGTAGTTGACAGTAACGGGCTAGAGATGTGGTTTTGTGAGTAAAGTGTTTGTTTCTTAAATATTAAGTATAAATGTAAAATAAAGAACAATAGAGAAGATATCAGAAGTCAACTTCTGGCCTCTACTTGCTTATACACAGACCATTACACCCACATCTGCACATAGACACAGAGGTAACACACACACACACACACACACACACACACACACACCATTTAATAATCAAACATATGTTGAGCCAAATGTTAGCATTAGAGTCAAAATTGATCACCTTTAAGCTCCTTAAGCACAAAAACTTTGTCTTTTAAAAATTATGAATAGAAGATAGAAACAGTTGAATGTCTAATAGGAGCCAGCTGAGTAAAATTAATAACTGATATTCCAGCACAACATGGGTAGTGGGTGTGCCTTTGATTCTCACTCAGGATCCTCAGTTCTGGACATTTGCTGGGGAGCAGCACTTTCAGCTATGTATTTTTGAAGATCAGGCCAGATACATATTTTTGATATGAAACATCCTGACCTTAAGATTTTGGCACTTAACTAAAACTGCCTTTTTTTAACTATTAAAAATGGATTGAAAGTCCTGCTTCAGTCTGTGACTTCTGAAGGAGAGAGAGAGAGAGAGAGAGAGAGAGAGAGAGAGAGAGAGAGAGAGAGAGAGAGTTTTCTTTAAGGATATGGTCCCTGGTAGGTCAACCATGATCCAGTGGATGGCCCTATACTCAGCAGTATATAGGTAACACAATTTGGACTTAATGGGTTATTTTAAAAAGAGGGAGTGTATGAAGTTGAGGGAGGTTATGGATGTGGGGGTGGGAGAAGTTAGGTAGGTGAATAGGGAAATATGCTAAAAATTGTATAAAATTATTAAAGAATTAATAAAAGTATCATATTTAAAAAACAATGTCTTTGACCCAAACCTTGCTCAGTGGTCATTCATTGAGGACTTCTATCCCTTACTAACCATGCAGCACAGTGCAAGAAATATAGTAACCAGTTCCTTCACAGGGGATTGAGTGGGTAGGGCAACGTATAGAAACCGTGCTGGAGATGATAGGAGTTGCTGGGTCAGGATGTCCCTGACTTAGTGATACCAGCTGAATGGGATATGACTCAAGCATACCTTCTTCAGGACTTTATTACTTTGAAAGTTTTGGAATTTCTGCCCATATATATATATATATATATATATATATATATACATATATATATTAAATGTAGCTGAGCTTCTTTTAAAGGTTCTGAGTAGAGGACCATCAGTGAGATGACTTAGTAGATAAGGGCACTGTGGTTCTTGAAAATTAAAGACTGGAGAAAAGAACTAATTTGTCTTCTGGACTCTTTGGTCCCCTGGAACAAGCATATATCAGTCATCTCTTCCCAGCAACCATTTCATAATAATTATATTACTTTATAAAAGAAATAATTTTTACAAATATTACTAGGAACTCTGATTCTGGGAAGAAATAATATGAAAATATGACTTTTGATAGAGAACACCTGATTTTTTTAGCTGTTTGCTTAATTAAACAAGAAAACAAAATGTTAATCAAAATGTATGAGTCTGAAAAACCATATTCACACAATGTGAAACTGCAGTGTTAAAATTTACATAAAAGCTTTTTTTTTTTTTTTTTTGATATAATATACACACTCCTATCCAAAGCAGAAGAGAACTTTTGTTTCTGCAAATCAATTTCTGGTTGCTTGTCTTTTTGTCATCATTTAATGAAACTGAGACCTATGCTTACATCTTCTATATTGACCTTTAATATGCATGGATTAATACAGCAAGTATTTACTTTCCTTGCCTCCCCTTGCCTCAATGATAAACAATGTAAATAGGAGATATTTTTCCTTTGTTACGGAGAACAGTTAAATATAAAACTCCGATGAATTCATGTATCTGGCCAATATCTGGCCTGCTTGAGGATAAGCCACATAGAGGGGTGCAGAACTCCTAGCAATGGAAACTCAACGGTGATACTTCCTATCACAAGCACACATTCTTATTCTATTCCCTTTGGCATAGACTTGGCTGTAAAAGGGAGTGGAGTTTTCTGACTTATGTGTCTAAATTAGTGTTTCTTTAGCAATATTTTTTTTTTTAATGCCACATTTCTAAAAGCCTTCAGGGATTGAGGGGGTGGCTTAACAGTTCTAGCACTTGCCACACAACAACAGGAGTGAAGCTCAGGAACTATATAAAGCACAAATGCTGGTGTCTGTGAAGGTTTATGTAGGTGCAGAGACAGGGGATCAATCTCACTAGCACTAGCTGTATTTTGGGTTTGACTGAAGAAAGCTTTCTTTTAAAAAATGAAGAAAGAAAGAGAAAAAGAAAGAAAGGAAGGAAGAAGGAAAGAGAGAAATAAAAAATGAAAGAAAAGGGAAAGAAAGAAAAGGAAAGGAAAGGAAAGGAAAAATTGAGAGAAGAATCAAGGACTGTTTCAGATATCAACTTTGGGCTTTCATATGCACATGCACATGTACCCACAAACACATGCAAACTTGCATTCATACACACATGTACACCACAAAGATGAAAAGAAGTAAAAGAGAAAATTTTCATAATTAAAGCTAGCTTTTTATATTTTTAAAATAAATATTAACAAAAGCAATGATGAATTTGTCATGTATCACAAAATGATTATATTCTTAACAACAGAAATATTTTTGCCAGTTAGATAATATCTAGATATTCTATAATTTAAACATAATCAATACATAAAAATGGTCAGTAATTAATATTTATAAAAATCGCTTTATTATAAAATTATTTGCTAAAAATACTTTGATATTCTCTAATTTTTACACCCCCAAAATAGTCTAAAATGAAGTGTTTTTAGTTAATGTTTCTTTTCTGCTAATGAAGCTATACTTGGTTATCCTGTTCAAAAGGTCAGTTAACAGAAGAGTTCATTGATCGTACACTAACGAGTCAGCCAACTTTATTTAGTCTACAGTATATATTTCACCTGGGATGGCATAAAGGTCCTTTCCCTTTTAGTAGATCAAAATACACAGCTCATTCCTGATCTGGTCCTGCTTTTCACCCAAATCACATTCTCACTGAGAGGAGTAGGAATCATTGTTTCTTTTAATCAGATGATGTGGTCCATTAGACTCTAATCCTGCAGCCTTTGAATACTACAACTCCCCCTTCTAATCACATAAGCAACTTTTTAAAGGAAGGACAGGGTGCAAAAACAAGGACAACCAGAACCCCCCACTCCTTTTAGCTTGGGAATTTTGCTTATTGGCTGGTTTTCAGGATGTAATGTGTTTCCAAAAGCAGAGGACACCCTAAAGATTCATTGGGGGATGATTTTTTTCTCAGGATATATATACATATATACATATATCCTGAGAAAAAGTCATACACACACACACACACACACACACACACATACACACACAAATTTCTAGAATCTTAGGAGAAAATAATGAAAGTACTTTTCTCACTGTTTTACTGGATAAGAATATGTTATTGGTCAGGAGTTTTAAGTAGACCTGGGAGAAGAAACTGATTTTCCACCCTGGGCTAAAAGTAAGGATGGAGGTAATATATAAGGATCTGTGTTGACAATAAAGTGTTGAGTTGAATTAACTCTTTTCTTACCTAAGACCAGCATCCAATGAATGAATACTTCTCAGGGATGTTGAAAATCCATCATTAAGCTAAAATGTTATCATTTTTCCTTGTTATT
The DNA here is from genome assembly GCF_008632895.1 of Mastomys coucha. NCBI lineage: Eukaryota > Metazoa > Chordata > Mammalia > Rodentia > Muridae > Mastomys > Mastomys coucha. Next base: position 12,723,568 of record NW_022196898.1, read on the forward strand.
TACCATTTGCATGTGTCTTAGGATATTTCCTTTCTGCCCCCAGTAACTTTATCAATAGGCCACATTTTTGTATTTTAATGTAGGCATGGAGCTCCCGTAGCCACTGTAGAAGACTTACAGTTTTTCCCATCCAAGGCAACAGAGTAGGTGTCTGGCTGGCAGTTGATGATGCAGCCACAAGGCAAGTGGGCCCAACGTTTGGACAAGACAAACACTGGTGTTACAATGCTGGCGAGCAGGGTTAGTAGAAAGCTGAACATATCGACCGGAAGGTTCTGAAACCCCACCACGTGTTTTACCACCATGTGGATCTGAAAGGCAAAGAAGTTCAGACATAAACCAGAATCCTCATTCCCACATTCCAAGCCTTTCTCACAGCCCTGACTCTGCTCAAGTCCTCTATTCAAGGCCCCAGCTTTGACCTACAGGTGCTCTGTTTCTGGGCCACACTCCAGAGGTTTGGTGGCAGGATTCTGGGGATGGATGGGATACACCTGGGTGCACTAGAGCAGACAGAGTTTAGTTTCCTTTTTGAATGCTCTGTTTGTACCTGCTGCGATTTGAAATTCCTAGCCAAGAGGCAGGCAGAGATGCTAGGCAGGGAAAAGGAAGGAAAGGGGAAATGGTGGGACCTGTACTAGAAACTCCAAACTTGTCTCTTCTTGTTTCTGAGTCTTCATCCTTGTGGGCTTGTCATAGCATGGGCCACGGTCACCCCACTCCCCACAACCCCCGCTCACTCTAGGTCACCAGAAACAAAAGCTAATTTTTATCCTCTCTTCCTTTTCTCTCCTACACTCACTGGATCACACCCCTCTGTCTCTTGGTGCTAGAGATGGGCGGCGTCCCTAACAGGCAGGAGGAAACTAGAAATAAAACTGAGCCAGAAAAGGTTGAAAGAAAAATCCTTTTACTTCCTCCTTCCCTTTCTGAATACACCCAGATTTTGCCTGAGAGAACATCTTTGACCACGATCTAGGAAAATCAAGTCTCTGTGACTGAAGGCTCTTCACCCTTCTCAGATTGAAAATTACTTAACAGCCACAGCTTGGTAGTTAACTAGTCTCCAGGTGAATTGCTTTTCTCCGGACCTGTCTTCAGAGACAGATACGTCTGGAAGAGGACTTATCCGTACATCCTTGGGTGACTCCCCCAAACCCGCATCTGGGCGCAGCTCACACACCCTCGAGTGATAAATACACTCACCATCATGGGCAGCCAAAGGATGACTTTCGTCAACGCTAGGATCAAAGAAAAGCGCTTCTGTGCCAGGCTCAAGAGGAAGCTGTTGGTGCCCGGGAGAGTCCCGGGATTCTCTCGCTTGCCCGCTCCAGCGCCGGAGGCAGCCGGCTGACCCGGGGCCAACACCAAGTCGGAGCTCGGGGAGCATCCCTCAGTGCATCGCAAAGCTGCGATCTCAATATCCTCTGGCGACAGACAGAGCACTCTTCCCCCAGCAGCAGGGGTCCCAGGAGTAGAGGCGCCACGAGAAATTTCCTGGTAGTTGGCATAGAGTCTCGGCGGCTCCTCCGAACACAGCAGCTGGTGAGTGAGAGGGACAGAGAGAACCGCCAGGAGCCCGAAAGCGGAAGCGTATACCGCGAAGAGGAGCAGCACATAGGGGCTGGAGTAGTCGGTCAGGCAGCCCCAAGGCGTGCGCACGAAGACACCCCAGCCGCACAGCGGGAGCGAGGCCAGCAGCAGGCTGACTGCCCACACGCTTAAAGCTACACCAAGTGCCTGTCCTGATCGCCAGGAGCTCGACTGACTCTCCACCGTCCTGTGCATCGTATGAAAGTTGTAGAAGACTATAAGAGTCGCCTTCAAGTTGCTGGAGAGGCCCTGGCACATATACAGTAAGGCAGAGGTGGTGCACAGAGACTGGAAGTAGCCCTGTGCCTCTTTTGGCCACTGCAAAACCATGAAGATGGCTACTGACAAGACGCTCAAGAGATCATCCACAGACCAAGATGTCACAAGCATGGACAAAACAGTTCTGTGTTGCATGGTCAGCAGAGAAACCAGTGAGAAAATGCTGCCCACCAGAGCTGCGAGAGTCATTATACAGATCAGGCAAAAGAGAGAAAGAGTCAGAGTTGCTGGTGAATTCATAAGGTCCGGAGAATTATGACTTCCTTTCCACAGGTTAGAGTCATTTGTTAAGTTGCTGAAAAGGAAAGACATTTTCCTTAATATTTTAATTTCCCTCTTCAATGAGTCTGATGATTTTCTCAGAGCGTGAGAGTTGCGAAGCAGATATCATTTCTCTTGCCAAGTTTTTCTAGATGTTGCATGTGTTGGTCCCAGCATGTCTCCGGTAGAAAGATCTGACTCAACCCATGTTTGAAAGCTGGGCTCCATGTCAGGCATCAATAAGAAACTTTTCAATATTTTAAGTAAATAAAATCAAACAAAAACTTCTCTCCACCCACCAAATTTCAGACAAGAAAGCAGGAACTCCTCAGGCAAATTGCAAAATGCTCATGCGTGGACGCTGTGGGTCTTTCCTAAGGAGGATCTTCAGCTTGATGCAATCACTTGGGAGAACAGTAAATAAAAAGATGCATATGTCCTCAGAGCTGGATCCAGAGGCAGAGGTTGTCAGGTATGTCTTAGCTCAGGGAGGGAGGGAGAGAGGGAGGGAGGGAGGGAGGGAGGGAGAGAGAGAGAGAGAGAGAGAGAGAGAGAGAGAGAGAGAGAGAGAGAGAGAGAGAGAGAGGAGCCTGAGCACAGGCTCCCATCAAACCTTTGTGTTCTTTAATCAGCCTGTGATCCTGGGAGCTGCAGGAAGGAGGAGTCAGCTGCAAGCAGGAGAGAAGCAGGGAAAAATCGAGAGGTTGGTGTTTGAACAAAATGATTTGTAGCTTCTACTCTCAGCTTGGCTTATTAAAAGCAAGAAACAGAGTCTCTTGATTTTGTCACATAAAACTACTTCAAATACTTGCCCTGGCTTGATGTGAACTATGGAAATCACCACCAAGAGGTCTAATCTACTCCAATAGCTGAAATCCTTACCCTTATCTAGGTTTCTGTTGCATGAGAAGCTTTCTCTGGAGAGATGCAACACTTGTATATCTACTCACCCCAGAAAGGGAATCCACCGCAGGCCAGAGTAATGGTTATACCGAAATGCTGTGTGAACAAGTGAGTTTTTATTGGGGTTACTTACAGAAGCAGAGATGGCTCCAAAGTGGCTGCATCATGAAAAGCCCATCCCAATACAGTTGACCAGTTATAAGAGCTGTATCTCTGGAACTCTCTGCACACGTTACAAGCAGCAGGACAGGTCTAAGAATGGCCACTAGGCAGCCCACCTGGCCAGACTTTCCTCTTCAGCAGCTCTTTCCTTCTACTACTACCATAAGGAGGGGCCCACACGAATCTTCAAAGTTCCAGTTTTCCCAGACATGTAGAAGTTGGTTTACCTTGAGAGTCTCATGAGCCTCTCTGAAGAAAATGTTTCAATTTAGAGGAAACCAATATACAGCTATCCAACACTCCATCTGTTCTATGACTAAGCATGGGACACTATGTCACCATAATAGCCACTTAGGAGTTTTCCTAGTGATTATGTACTGGGGTATACCATGTATTGGAAAAGGAAGTTTCCTTCTATGGTAGATTTCCACTGGCATCAACAGTGCTCTATGGCCATAAGCACAAGTGTTTCCATGACAGTTTGGTGGCACATCACATCCCTTTAACAACACAGAAGCAGTTGCTACCTGACTGGGGCCTATGACCTCCTCAGACAGTGCCAGATGTGAGCTCCCAAATTGTTTATTTTTCTCAGGATAGTTGCACCATCGTGGCACAAGCAGACACATCCTGTATGGGTCTTTTTATACTATAGCTCATAGAATCCAAAGCCAAGCAGTATTGTTAATAACAATGCTCTTCTCCCAACATCTTACCTAGGACCTTCTGGCACTGTAAGTTGGAAAGGAGTTAACCTTTAGTTCAGTTCCAGCTTTATTTCTGCTGTCTTCAGCAACAGCGCCCTACTATCTAGTCTGGCATGCAACTGACAGCAATATCAATAGCCTTTATGGTTTGTGGGCCCTCAGGGGTCTAGTTTGTCAGCAAGCTATAACAAAGTAACCCAGCTCTAGCACTGGAATTTTTATTTCATAAGCTTATATCCTCTAGGAGTGGCCATTTCTACCCCTTTAGGGTGTTCTCTATACTGAAGTACCTCAGCTATTATTTATTGAAAAATTTATATGATATTAAATTAATTCTTTGAGAATTTTATACTTGCATTCAATACATCTTATGATATTTATTTCCTACTTCTTCTTCTGCCTCTCTGCAACCTCCTCCTTGCGTCTTTATTTTATTGTTAATTCACTGGGTACAGTTTGTGTACCTATGTACTCAATGCATATGGGGCCCTCCACTAAGGTGTAGTTTACCTACCAGGGGCCACACCCTACAACAAGGCTGACTTTCCCTTCCTCTGAAATCACCATTAATATTGCATCAGCTAGAGCTGAGGGCCCATGAGCCCCTTCCCCTCTCCAATGGAATATTAATTTGCTTGTTACCCTTGCAAGTCTTGCACATGCAACCACAGACGCTATGAGTTCATGAGTGTAGTGGTCCCATTAGGTTCAGTTTCAGTGATGGTCTAGGACAGCAGTTTGAAAAGGGTATGATACATTTGTCTCATTTGTGGCTGAACACTCCAAACACGCTTATTCTCTGAACTTTAACCTATTCTTTCTGCGTAACTGCCATCTGCTGCACTAAGAACTGGACAATGATTAATGAGGTACACATTTGGAGGTTACCTTGGTACTATGTGCATTTTATCAACTGATATTTTAGCAGTCCATTGCTTCTTTCAATTAATTTGGCCAGGGGAGTGTGATTGTATGTTAGTTAGAAGTACCAGTGTGCCCATTGTCTTTATCTCAATTCTGCCCATCAGTGTTTGTGACGTTTCAACCCCATCATAGTCAATTTTCCATGAGTAGCCATACATAAGGCTGAATTGAATGAAACCCTTGTGGCATTGACTGTAGCTTGGTGGCATGGAAATGCATATGCAACTGTAGCAGTGTTCACAGAGAAAACAGAATATTTGTGCCCCTAATGTACAGGATTAGCCCCTCTATGGTCTGTATGTCAGTCCCTTAAGGGAGCAAGTTAACTTATGTATGTGTTCCCTCCACATTTCTTGTCCCCACTGAAGTAATGGGGCACATATCTGTGTCGCTTGTCCTACAGGGACTTCAGCTTGCTCAAAAGCCCTTGAGCCTTTCTGCCTTTTTGTTAGGTATCACTTCTTTATTCAGAGAACTAGCAACTTGGGCAAGGTAGGGTATGCCAGGAGGTTCAAGATGCCTGAAGCTCTTTTACGTTTCCAGGCACAGGCTTGCTGTATAATTAAAAAAACAAAACAAAACAAAACAATAACCTTGTCAAGTATCATATGCATGTTTACCTTAACACTCCCAATATTTCATAGCTGTGTCCTTGTACCTTATGTAATCTGATCTCCCATCCCCATTCTTTAGGTCTTATAAAAGTTATGAATGTCTTTTATATACTTTCTAACTTTGCAAAAGACCCACAGGTTAGGATTCCATTATCTATGTAATAATGAAGTCTCCACAGAGAGTAGACAGGATAAGGGTCCTAGGCCATCATCCCTTACAAATAGTGGGGCCGTGAAGATAAGATTTTGAGAGTACTTAGAAGGTTCATTTGTTCACCATTTCAAGTAATGTACATTGGTCCACCTGCTAAAAGAATACATACAAAATTAACTAGCCAACTCCAATACAGTAGGATAAAATTCCATCCATTCAATTCAGCTGGCTTCCTCATCCTGGGGTTTCTTCGTGGGACTTCTGTATATTTGCTTGGTGCCATGGACTTGGTGGGGATGGTTCAAGTGTTTGGTTTAGCACAGAATCAAGAGAAACCAGCTTTGTCTGTCTGCCTGCTGTGCTGAGTCCACCTGCCTGGATACATTTTATCCAAAGTCTGGCAGACTCTTGGCCTGAACAACAATTGTAACTATTCTCATCATCCATCTCTCCCTCAGGCCTGGCTTCTGGAAGACTCCCAGGCTAAAGGGCTAATCTGTACCCTCTGTACCCTCAGAGCTCTCTAGTTTCAGGGCACATCTCTCTCTCTCTCTCTCTCTCTCTCTCTCCCTTCTCTCTCTCCCCCTCCCTCCTTTCCTTCCTCCCTCCCTCCCTCTCTCTTTCTCTCTCCCTCTCCCCCCTCCTTCTCTCCCTCTCTCTCTTTCTCTCTCCCTCTCCCTCTCCTTCTCTCTCAACCTCTCTCCTCCTCCTGCTCCTCATCTCCCCCCTCTTCTTTCTTTCTTTCTTTCTTTCTTTCTTTCTTTCTTTCTTTCTTTCTTTCTTTCTTTCTCAGGAGATAAGAGTATACAGTTTTTTTTTTTTTTTTTCTGAACGGATTATTGTTCATACCTAGAACAAGCTTGCTTCTTTTTAAATGTACTATTTTGTCCCCAAATCCATCCACTGGAGCCCAGTGTCCCTAATGTTTTTTTGACTTGCTATGAATTAAGGTACATTTGGCTCTGCCATAAGATCAAGTAATTTGTGCACTACTAGGTGGCCAATAATCCTGTAATCTGACATGAGGCCTCTGATCATGCTTGTAGGCAACCTTGGCCACTCTGACAGAGAACACATAAAGTAGTTGCTATGCCAGGAACTCCTTCCTCCATAGCAGAAGGTGCAGTGGAGACTACCTGTATGCCCCTACCATTTCTTTAAAAAAAAAAAAAAAAAAATCCTCTAGTGACCTACTGGTCAGGGTTTAAATCCTACCAAAAATGTCCCAAGCATATTTGGCTTTCTGTCAGTTTCTTCCCTAGGAAGTCCAGCAAAACATAAAAGTTGCCACATTTGTTTTCAAGGAACATCAACAGGACCTAGAATCTCTGTATTCTCTCAGCATGCAATTTCATAATACACATAGGAAGAAAGCCCTGCCAGCATTTCCTCCAAGGACTTCCTCCCTAGAATTACCTCTGCATACATAGAGGACTCAGCCTGGATTTCTTGTTTCATCACCATTGTAGGAGCCATAAAACATAATGAAAAAGAATACTATCCCACACTATATGAAGGAAAGCAGCTATATATGGATTTCTCCTTGGATGATACCCCCTTACATGGATCAACATCAACTGGGTATCTTACAACATTAGCTAGACCATGATTACTCCACTCTAACCCACTTTTCATCTAGGTGGGTCCATAGAGTGTTGTGGGAAAGCCTTTTTCTGTGGAAACATAATACATGCATCTGTTCATTCCAGAACGGGAACCCATAATAGTCCAAGGTAACAACTGAACCAAATTCCAAGTTGGTGAATGAAAGAGCTTTTATTGAGGTTACTAATTGGAGTGGGGGAGAGGACGGGTTACTTACAGAAGCAGGGATGATGCATAATGATAATGGCTGGTGAAAAGCATCCCTGACTCTGGTGAAGGCTCACAAAAAGCAGAATCCTGGAACATCTCTTCACAACTTGCAGGCATCTTGCCAGGCCAGGCCAGGCCAGAGAATCTCCTTTCTGCAACTCCCCCACGTTAGAGTCTCCCTCCTCCATCTCAGCAGATGCTTACTGATCCTAGATCCTTGGTGGTAGGGATGGTGCCTAGCAAATCCAGCAGATGTGGATTTTCCCAGGCAGGCAGATACTTCTTTACCTCCAGAGTCTCAGAAGCTTTCCTCACTCTCCTGAGTTCACAAGAAACTACTATACAACAATTTTCCATTAAAGGGAGACTATCAACAATGCCATCTCTAAGAATAAAATACGTAAGATTTCTTTTTATAAACATAGTGTACAGAAGGAAAATTCTGCATAGCTCGTTCATTTATGGAGCAAACACAGTGCTGATCTCCTGAAAAGTAGGGTGTAGAATAGTGCTTACCAGAGGCTTGGGAAATGTAGGTGTGGATTGGTCAGATAAAGCCTATTGAGATACAGGCAGATGAGAATGTTCTGGCGCCTTCTTGCACAGTATGTAACTGTAGACTATTAATTATATAGTAGTTAAGAAGAGCCTAAAGTTTCCAACATGTGGAAATGATGTGTTCAAAGAGACAGAAATGACAATTTCTGATTTTATTGTGTTAACATATTGGACTATCATACCATACCTACTAAACATGCATGAATGTTATTACAGTTAATAATTAAAAGACCAATTTAAAAATGTCATTATAAAAAAAAGTTTTGGTGGTACTGTAAGGGTCAGAGAGGAAACATAAGTCATACCTACACCAAACAACTAGAAACCACAGCATGTTTATTCAATGAATTAAGGACCAGTGGATGAGGTCAAAGTTGTCCAATTGTTATAATAGTCTTCTTAGCCTACTTGCTGTAATTCTTCCTAATTTGTTGCATCCTAATGAGAAAAAAATTACCCTGTTTCCATTTATCACCTAATAATTTTATTCTCAAACAGATGAAAATTTAAACATTTTAAAAGTACGTAATCATTAGGAATATCACTGTATGGATAAAAAATCTTCAGAAATGTGTTCTCATTACATTAAAATAAAGATCTTTTATGGCATAAAAATGTCATTATAGTCCTCATTACAAGAAACAAAATTATTGTAGGTCATCGGGTAGGGGTAGGGACTAGTAGCTTTAGTTTCTGTTTTCTGTCAAGTCTTCACATGACCAGACTGCTGGATGGATGAATTGTATTTCCAGTCATTCATAAGTTCAGATGGTACTATATAGATTCTAGAAGGATATTTGACCCATGAAAGAAGAAAAAAGTTAAATCAAAGTCTTTGGGATGTTGAGAATAGTAACTGTATTTCTGAACTGACTGTTACACAAAATGGGAGGACAGCTCAGCTTAGCAGCCGAGAACTTTCTAGTTTCGGAGATGTTTTAGGGCATGTTCAGTGCTTTCCCTAATATGTACTGGAGGATCTGAATGGAAGCAGAGAAGGGAAAAGAGGAAGCTGGTGAGGAAAAGACTTATGGGAGTGACATGTACTGTCATTTTGCAAAATAACTAAAACCACACTCTGAACCTGAGTCTGTTCAAGTGGGAAATACTTGTATTAGTCTTTGGCAGGCACACCCTACAGTAAGCACAATAGGAAGCTCAATTATGTTGACATGCTGATTATTTAATTTCACCCTTCATTCAGCAAATGGAAAGGAGAGCCACTAGAAGTCACTTGGAACATTTAGCTCGTACATTCTAGCTCCCCCTATTGACAGGAATGCATGTATTTAAATGTTTTGGAAAGTATATTACACCTTCTTAAAAAACATTTCAAAACATTTCAAAATATTTCGAGTTGCCTCTTGTCACAGACCTTATTTTGTCTAGTCATTTGTCACATTTAAAATTTGAATTTCAATCAGTTTAGACAATAAGCATCTGTTGTTAAGATATGATAAATAGAAATTAGTAACAACTGCTATAATACTCTTTGGACTGTAAGAGTCTCCCTATCATTACCATTAATTCTGGATTTTCTGTTAAACACAAATTTGGAAAATGGACTCTTGATTATCATGCTGCCTGGTTCTATGTAGTACAGGCAGGATGTTCAACACATTTTCACAACTACATTATCCGATGTGTCCCAGGCCATGTGCTTAGTAAAAAATGGAAACAGACCTCAAAATTATAATTTGGTTTTTATGTTCTTTAAATTATTTTTTCATTTCCTACTAAAGAATCTCCATCATCTTCAAAAGATGGTTTTAAGGTTGTTGTCTTGTGCGTCAGCTGTGTTAGACTATTCAAGTCTTTCTGTCACAGAATAGCTGGGTTCTGGATGTGACATATTGCTCTGGCTGATGCTGATTGTGTTCTTTTTCTAACATTAGGCATTAGAGTTTGAGATGACTATATGTCTAGGTACTGATTTCTGAGTTTGTATTTGTTGGATGGGTGTTTTCTTCCTTGGTTTCTGTTTCCTTTTTGGTCAAAGTTCTTTGTGGCCTGGATTTCTGGTGGCTTCTGATTTAGTAGGGAGTCTCTTTCCAAATTGGGGGCTGGACTTCTGGCAGCTAGCTTGGCTTTTGGCACAACACTCTGTCTGAGTAGGGGGAGGTTGGATATCATGGTGAGGAGGAGAGTGGTAATTGAGGGCACTGATTGAGTGGAGGAGGTCCACTGGTGGCCACCTATCTGTGGTTCTGGTGGCCAGTGTAGGTATGGTCTCTGGTCTAGCAGGAGTCTCTGTCTGTGTTAACCCATTAGTTTTTTTGACTGGCATGCCCTATATCTGGGCTGTGGGGGGTTTTATGTTATAGTCACAACTTACATACATTTTCTTTTCTTTTTTTTTAAGAATAGTGCTTTATTGAATAAGTCTTATTCACAGAAAAATAAGTTTTAATATACAACAAATGACAGATTATAAAGCAGAAAGCAATTCTCATAATGAAAGAAAGGTATCCATTAAATGAACAGAAAGGAGTCATAAAATTATATTCACAAATATAGTACAACACATGACAAAAGAACTGATCATTCTTTCAGGTAAAGTATAACAAAATGCAAAAACAAATTATCTTAATTATGACATAAAAATACAAGTTTGTTGATAAGTATAGACAGTGATAAAATATACTTACAGAGTACAGAGAAGTATATAGATTCTGAACCTTTGAACTATCTCTCATGACCTATATCTTAAAGATTTGAAATTACTTGTAAAACTATAATATTTCTCTATATCTAGAAATATAATGTTTTGTGCCCCTAAGATGTTTACTAACTTATCTTTACAGTTCTAATGAAAATCCTGGGAAATTATTCAGCTTACACATATAAAAATATGCAAAGACTGATTTTTACAGCTATATAAAACATCTTAAATGCTCATTAATAATACATAAGCACATAGTAAATGCCAAACAGCTATACTCACAACTGCAAACTTAAACTCCAAAAGAAAACTTTACCACTCATGCATTACTGTCATATTGTTTAATTTGAAAATATCAGCAACTGTCCTACTGTAGATACTATAAAGCACCACTTACTGTGCACTGCTTACATACACTTTCTAATAATTCCTTCTGAGTACTTTATCATTGGGCACACTCCTGATGGAAACACAGAGTCATAAAGCCTTATTTCTTCTCTATTTCTTGTAAAGCATGTTTGAAATGTCTAATTTTTCAAAATATGGATTTATACTATTTTGCCAACTTTTGTGTATTTGAATAACATAAGAATGCTTAGAGATTTTTAGTGCAATCTATATTATAAAATAATTTATATGCATTAAAGAACCTATATGTATTATAAACTGAAGAGTTTCACATTTCATCATAATATACTATATTTTGTATTCAATTAAATATTGTAAAGATTTTTAATGAAACTGAAAAAAATCAATTATGTCAGTATATGTGTGTTTTGGGTGGATGTGTGTGAACATGAATATAAGTTCCCATGGAGGACAGAAAACAATAGAGAACTCTTTGGAAATGAAGTCACAGGCACTTGTGAGCTGCTCAGTATAGGTGCTGGAAGTCCAACTTGAGTGCTTGGGGAGAAGGATATAGATTCTGAACCTTTGAACTATCTCTCATGACCTATATCTTAAAGATTTGAAGTTACTTGTAAAACTATAATATTTCTCTATATCTAGAAATATAGTGTTTTGTGCCCCTAAGATGTTTACTAACTTATCTTTACAGTTCTAATGAAAATCCTGGGAAATTATTCAGCTTACACATATAAAAATATGCAAAGACTGACTTTTACAGCTATATAAAACATGTTTGCAATATATAACATTATACACTTTAGTAATGTATTGTAATGATATCTCTGATATATTGTATAATATACATTACATTACTAGTAGGGCACATTATATATATATAATATAGTATACATTAATCAGTATTAATATACAATATACTAAATGTTATATATAAATTATAATAAAATTCTTTGCATGTTTAGATTAAATCACATGCACGTGTACTCTGTCTCAGCTGATAGCTTTACAAAAAGTGACTACTGGCTTACATCATAAGAGGGCTGAAATACTGTGACTTATTTTCTTAACTTTCAGTGTCTCATTAGAATCCTATGACTTTTTAACACTGCCTGACAATAGTCACACAATTTAATGTGGCCGCAGGTCAGAGAAATAATTTGATAAGCCTAAATTTTGGGGACTTTATAGGCACACTGTTAAACCAAAGGTAGCTCTCAGTATTCACAAGGATAGTTTTAAAGGTCTTTCATATGGAAAATGCTACATTTTTCTGCTTGTTATATGTATAAGACAGAGAACAATGGTTGGATATTATGTACATTTGTACTGAACACATACATATACATATATAATATACACATATATACATATATACATACATATATATTGTGCACATATACACACACATATACACATATACATATAAATGAAGAAGAGGTAGAAAAGATTTAGCTAGATCCTGAGCGTAGTAGCTGTGTGATTTTAAACTGTTTGCATAGCAATTATAATTATCTGGAGGAGTGTTATGTTTTCTTTTTGGCTTTTCAAAAACAATTATTTTATATTTGAATTTTACATGTTGATGTATATCTGTGTGTGGAGATAAGCAAATAAGGGTAGGTGTTTCCCCTTTTACTGGAGTTATGTGTGGTTGTAATGTGGGCTCTGGAAAGCAAATCCAGCATGAAAGGGCAGCATGATCCATTACCTGCTGAGCCATTGCTCCAGTCTTAGTGTTCCCTATTGAAATCATATTTATTCGTGTTGGGTGGAGGAGAAGCATGTACATCATGGTGCCTATGTGGAGGTTACAGGACAGCTTATGGGAGTCAGTTCTCTCCTTCTGACATGTAGCTGCCAGATGACTGAGGTCATTGGGCCTTAGTAGAGTTTTCTTGACCACTGAGCAATTTTTTAGGCCTTGGAGTAGTTGTTGTTGTTGCTGTTGTTGTTGTTAAATGTGTATGGGTGTTTTGTATGCATTTCTGTGCACGTGTGTGTGGTGCCCACAAAGTAAGAAAGGGGTGTTAGATCCCCTATAACCACACTTACAGATGGTTGTTTGCTCCCATGTGGTGCTGGGAATCGAATCCAAGTTCTGTAGAAGAGCAACTAGTGCTGCTAACTACTGAGCCATTTCTCCAGTCCTTGGAGGAGAGTATTTACAGAGGCCTGTGTGAGGCCATAGAGTAGATTAAGACTGGATGAATCTAGTCCATGGTATTGAGATTTAAATAATGTCTAATTAATATAAATATAATTTTGGATCACAAACATTAATTCATTATTCAACTTCTGCTTAAGTATTGAAAGTTCAGAGATGTGTATACTGTATACAGAACATGACTAGCCTGCCCTTGTAAATCTTACTGTCAAATGTCTTAAAACTGTCTGACTCAAATTCCTGACTTTATAATAATCTTTAGCCTCATGCATTTGTCATGATTCCTCATGATTCTCACATAGACTGGGTTGAGCATCAACTAGGAGATGTCTCAGGGTAGGGCTGGGTATACTTTTCTTGGAAGGTTTAAGTGAGGGGAGAAGAACTGACCCCCAGGGCAGGTAGTATTTTCAGATACAAAGCATTGAAGGCCCAGTGCTGTTATACTTCCCCATGTTCACAACTTGATGATGAGGGCATCTACCCGGTCGATGTCATCCTTCGCTACATTGGAACCAGCTTCTGCTTTACAATGTGGACTGAAGACCATTGACTCTCCAGTAATCCTTCAAGCATTCACCATGAAGTTGGGACTACTCAGACATTCAGCTTTGTGGATTGAGCAGTTACTGAGCTATCCGACCTTCTCTGTGTGTGGTCAGTAATGTTGGACTATCTTGTTTGTATCATGGAAGCCAGTTTTATACCTGCCAGCCCCTGTAATAGATATGTGTTCTACTGGTGCTGTTCTCTCGGAGAACCCAATTCAATAAATGTTTAATGATGAAGAAGATAATGCTGTGTTGCAGGGAGATCTTTGTTCTTCATTTTTCACACAGTCCATTTAAGCTACAAACCGTCCAAGACTTTTTATCTCAGTATGTCCAAACATGAAGAAGAGAATAGTATTGCAAGCTAAATGCATATACCACCAATGATACACAGAGAAGGTCTGATAGTTACTTTTAGATTTTAATTTTTTATTTTGGGAGCTGTGAACACATGTTGTCAGAGATCAGTGTTCTTTATCCTTCACAGAACGGGAACCTGCCTCCCCACTCTGGTGGAGCTTCTATTTGTGCTTAGCTGGCTTTATGTCTGGCTGGCACTCTCTCTTCCACGAGCAGCATTCTGAGGGATCTGGTAATTGGAATTGTATTTTTATCTTACGTCTTTTGGTTGAAAGAACAATTTTTAAAACTAAAACCACATATTCCCTCACTAGACTAAAAGTAACAATTACTTTGAAAATTTTCTTGATTTTATTTTGGAGATTGGTGAACATTTTTTTTTCTAAACAGACTTTTTTTTTTTTTTTTCAAATAAGAAAGTTTATTACAAAGTCTCGTTTGGGTGACCTTGGCCCAGGGACATGGAGACAATTTTATAAAGCTGTATAGTTTTAGAAATTAAGGAATGTCATAAAACAAGGCAAGTTTAAAATATACTGATTGTTGGGTCCATCAGAGAGGTGGTTAAAACAAAATGGGGCTTTTCTATAGGCCTCTGATGCTCTTTGGTGATACTCTCAGCTTCTGAGTTGGTAGAAGCTAGCAGTCTGCTAGTTTAATAGATCCCAGTGGTTTTTTAATCTACTAGTCAAAGCTTGGCCTTAGTTTTAATCCTGGATGATTGCACTATAGCAGTCTCCAAAGGCATCTCCCTCCTAGGAGTTCTTGTCCACAGTTCCCCCCTTCCCTCAGTTGACCAAACATCACATTTTGTGTTTGTGAGGGCCACATATTATTTATTAAATATTATAAGGTTCTCCTAGCTGGGAAGCTTATTCCTAGGATCTGGTATAGAGGAGGTCAGGAGAGAGGAATAGCTGGTAAAGCCATTAAAAAAGAAACTTCTCTAGGAGAGTAACAAAATTACTAGCTTCAGGATCCAGATTAGACTTTTTTTTCTCTCTATTTTTTTGGGGGGGATTGGTTTTGAGACAGGGTTTCTCTGCATAGCCCTGGCTGTCCTGAACTCACTCTGTTGACCAGGCTGGCTGTGAACTCAGAAATCCGCCTACCTCTGCCTCCCAAGTGCTGGGATTAAAGGCGTGTGCCACCACTGCCTGGTGACTTTTTTTTTTTTCTTATTCCCTCTGTATCTGCTGTAACATTTACATCACATGTGACATATAATAGGGCTACTAGACCTAAAATTAAAATAATATGATCAAGAACATAGTTTGGCCTAATGAAGTCAAGGTAACAGATAAAGAAAACATGTATTTTAAATAGCCACAGTTGACATGTTTAACAAAAAACAGATTATATATTGCTGCTATAATTAATGCTCATAGAGAGAGAGAATTCTCTGTGTATTTAGAAACTATTTTTTTATGTTTAAATGTTGGAGAATGGAATGGGGCTTTGGAAGGAGTCATTTTGTTATTTGCATTCTTTTATTAGTAAGAGACAAATATTGTTCAATTAATATTTTTAGTTCTGGATAATTTACTAATAAACATTTTTAGATACTAAGTAAATTAAGAAAGATCAGTACTAAAGGAATAAAACATTATGAATATTGTTATTAATGATTGGTGTCTTTTGAATAATTTGTATAAGAACAGTTAATACATCCCTTTGTATATCCTAGCTAGAGTAAAAGGAGTTAAAAGTTCAGTTTCAATGTTTTGTCTTATCCACATTGCACTGAATAACGAGAACATACAGACACACACATATACACACACACTACACATACACACATTTATATAAAGACAATGAAAATAATTGAATGCTTAAAAAGATGGAAAATGGTTTTGAATAGAGTATGGGTTTATAGTAAACAAACTGTCATAACAAAAAATGACTAAATAAAAAAAATCTTCATTTGTACCTTCACTAAAATCCAAATTAGCATTATTTTATTACTTAAAAATATACCAGGTGAAATATCATACTTCATTAACAAGTTTTAAGTTTTTTATTATAAAAGTATTTAAGAACCATAAAGAATGAGAGGAATATTTAGTTTTTTCAGGGTAATCCATTGTCAATGGAGAGGAAGTAGACTTTTAAGACAACACAGCCACACTCATCCATTTGTTTCTTTTAATGGCTGCTTTCATTTAGAAAACAGAACAGAGTAATATGTAGTTATGAAAGAGACTGTGAGAACTAGAAATCCAAATATCTGTACTATGTAGCCTAAGAAAAAGAAATGTATATATGAGGTCATAAAAGAGACAATCATTTAATGTCAGTCTATTTATGATTGATGAAATGTTTGAGTCATTTGAAAATTTGGGTATATTCCTTTTCTTCTTCTCTATTAGCAACATAAATGAAACACTTTATTATATTATACTTACATGTAAATTATAAATAATTGTTAATAATATCACTGACAATAGTAATTATGATAGTAGGCATCCTTCTGAAGTATTTACATATATTCAGTACCTGAATTTTATAAGCTTATCATGTGAGTATCAAGTTTAGCTCCATTTTTTTCCAATAGAGGTTTGCAAACATGCTGTCAACCTTTGTACTCAGAGGAATTGCTAGGGAAGAACTTCTTAAGACTTCACACAATTCATCCATCCTCCATCAGTCAGAATGATGCCATTGGCCTCCTGGAGTATTCTTATTTAGTGTCATGGAGCTTTAGAGAGTCTCTAGAAATTACTTCAGTAACTCTTCCTTCACTAGGGAGAAATACAGTTTCTTCTAATTGTTGCAGCTAAGCAGTTAGACAAACTGCAAAATCACTTGTTGAAGGTGGGACTGCAACTCAGCAGCAGGGTTTAAAACTATAGCAACTGAAGACCAAAAGGTGGACATTTCATTCCTTCTTAAAAGGGGGAACCAAATACCCACGGAAGGAGTTG